>NC_079431.1:1586058-1645047 GCF_026213295.1 Gadus chalcogrammus
TGCTACTGTGAAGCTAACATCACTAAAGTGAAGCTAACACAACCACTGTGAAGCTAACTTGAATGTGAAGCTAGCACTGCTACTGTGAGGTTAACACCACTACTGTGAAGCCTACACCACTACTGTAAAGCTAACACCACTACTGTGAGGCTAGCATCCCTACTGGGGATCTAACACTAATGTCAAGCTAACAGCACTACTGTGAAGCTAACCCCGCTACTGGGAAGCTAACACTAATGTGATGCTAACACCACTACCGTGAACCTACAACCCTCCTGTTTAGTTAACATCACTAAAGTGAAGCAAACACTACTACAGTGAAGCTAGGATCACTACTGTGAAGCTAACATCACTAAAATGAAGTTAACACCACTACTGTGGAGCTAGACCCCGAAGCCATTTGTTTTGAGAATAATGGCTGGCTGATGAAGTTATTGGCTGGCTAGCCGGCTCAGCCAAAACCTAAATGGCTGCTGCAGCCGCAAAATATTTCATGGCTACAAATGGCAGAATTATTTTGTGTGTATGTCTCTATGTGACAGGGCTTTGACTTTTGCCCAAAAATCATATTCAAAGTTCGTTTGTTAATTAATATTCGAATATTTATTAATAATATTTTGACCATTAAATGCCTTCAGTAAGACCTAGATTGGGCTTCTCAAGGTTTGTTTACCGCCGTTGCTATGGTTACCGGTCTTGCATGTTCCAACGGTTTATTAGGATTCTAATAAATCGCTGTCGAATCAATACTTCATTCACATTCGGAGTCAAAGCCCTACTATGTGATAGAATTATTACTTAATGCAAATAATTCTAGCTGGCTCATATCTATATAATTTTTTTTGAATCAACTTTAAATCAGTTTTTCTTTTTTAAATCAACATGGGGATACCAGGCATCACAAAGTAGTAAACATAACCAGACTGTTTACCACCTCAAGTGAATTAACCTATCATATCTCCAGTTATATGTATATTTATATATATATATATATATATATATATATATATATATATATATACAGGGACAGCTGGTATAAATGGGCTAACAGGTCTAAGCCCTCCCTACCTTTTACAGTAAAAATGAAAAAATATTATTAAAAACCTTAAAACATATTGTTTTAAGGTTTATTTATTTATTGGCTATTGTTTTAAATTTTGGTAGAACCTAAAGCAGCAACAGCACCAAAAAGTCACAGAAAAACCCAGGATATATGATATATCTTGTTTTTTTCCTGTGAATGGGCTAAATGTGCTTCCCATTTGGGCTAAAGTCTTCAGCCCAAGCACAGTAGCGTAAGCGGCCATTTCATTGTGATTGATAGGTGTCGTGACACGCCCCCATTTGGGCTGATTTCATTTAGCCCAAGCACAGTAGCTAAGCGTCCATTGACGTTTGATTGACAGGTGCCCTGACACGCCCCCTTCATATGCTTCCCATTTGGGCTAAATTAGTTTGTAGTCCAAGGCTGACCTTGGACTACAGCTAGCACAGTAGCTACAGTACAGTGACCTTCGACCAATCACAGCACAGTAGCGCAAGTGCAGTATGGCGGGCGTTAGCATGAAAATGAACAAAGTGGATTATTTACTTTCTAATCGGTTTTCTTTAATGTCTTTGGAGGAAAAATTGGAAGTGAAGAGATTGGGGACACATCATCCAAACGATGTACAGCTTTGCGTTTCGTATCGAAACCTTAAAGAAGCATATGTCTAAATAACCCAACATGACGTGACAAGTGTGTAGAGAAAGTGGTCCCTCTCCTAGCTGCATTTCAGCGACAGGCAGTAACAATAATCTTCTCTAAGGAATCGGAAATGATCAAATTTGATGTTGCATACAACATTGCCAAAGAGGAGTTGCCATTCACCAAATTTAAATCCGAAATTATTCTCATGAAGAAATATGGATTAAACGTCGACCCGACGTAGTAGCAATGAGATGGCATGTGCACAAGTCATTGCGGTAATAGGCGACACCTTAAAGCAAAAGACAGCTGCGGACGTCGGAAACGCCACATAGCCTACATGTCCTTCATGATTGACTGCGACACAGACGTCTCTATCAAAGAGTGTGTGATCGTCTACAGCCGCATTTTGCGCAAAGGGAGACCGCTCAACATTTTAATTGTTTAATACTTTAAGCACAAAAACAGTTTTATTTTGCTTAATGGTTTAGTTCGAAATGTTCAATTTCAGCTCATTGAAGCACTTTAAACACCTTATTTTTATTTTTATTTATAATTGTGCTTCAAATAAAGACACATTTCTCTACACCTTATTCATGTTTAAAAATCATTCACATTATATGAAAGCTATGAACAGAGATATAAAGGTGACCTCATGGCGTCTGGAGCCCTGTGAAGTATTGATAAATGTAATGCATTCGTTAGCCCAGCCACCCAAAATCACCACCAGCCGTCACTGTATATATATATATACATATATACATATATATATTATGTAAGGTCTGTCTTACTTGTATTCATTTTACTCTGAAATAACTTGATTGGAACTTTAGATGTCTGGGGATAAGCAGCACAGCAGTCAGGAAGCTATTTAAAGCTATAATAAACTGCGTATTTTGTATATTTAGGCCTATGTAAAGAATTATGTGCAATAAGATAAAAAATAAAATGGCCCGGATATTTCAGAAACCTAGAAACGCCCCTGCTGTGAAGCTAGCATCACTACTGTGATGCTAACAACACTACTGCGATGCTAACACAGATACTGTGAAGCTAACCTCGCTACCATGTGCCCCCCAGGTCTGTGGGCGTGCACCAGCGAGTGTAAGGTCCTGGGCCACTCAGACCGCTGTTGGAGCCCCTCCGCCAGCCGGCCCAACACCGGCCTGGCCACGGCGCCGCACCTCTCCACCTTCGCCTCCAGGACGGCCTCGCTGCCCCGCGACGCGCGGCGGGAGAACTACTACCCCGCCCACCTGCCCAAGCCCCATGCGCTGCAGAGCGTCTACGAGAAGGTGCAGCACCAGGAGTTCGACTACATCCTAGTGGGCCCACCCACGCCTGCACGCATACAGGAGACGGACGAGATATCCATCCCCGAGTATTTACACTCGTGAACGGACAGACGATCGGCGGACGACGAACGTCCGAACGTCGGACGATGTATACACAAGGGGGGGAGGGGGTGGGGGAGGGGAAAGCAAACGAAACCAGAGTGTGAATCCATCTTTTTACATGTGTTCTTCTTCATCTGACTTGCCTCGTGTTGTCGCTCCAGTGTTTGGTCCGTCTCCCCTTGTATAGGTTTATTTATGACTGTTTACTGTACCATGTGAAATATGCAAATAGGCCAGATTTTGTACATTGATAGTATATTTTTCATAATGAATCACTGTAAAAAAAAAAATAATGAAAAAACGAAGGAAAGCCAACAAGTTTTTAATGAATTTTGCATAGCATGTGTTATTTAATGGGCATGACCAGGGACTCTGAGACCTACAAGAGGCCTTCTTAAGGTGGAAAACAATCAGTATCAAAGATTATCATGTCATGTGGTTCAATTTGTCACATTGTTGCACAAATAAATAGCCTCCTGAAAAAAACTATTATTCGCCTGAGGTCATATCGGCGAGACGGCAAATAGTGAACGGAGTGAAACCATCGCTGGGCTTACAATACAATTAAAATAAATTGCGTGGGCAGTGCTGCTGCCAAATTTCCTCAGACGTTATGCATAATGCACGCGCGCGCGCACACACTCTCACACACACACACACACACACACACACACGCACACACACGCACACACACACACACACACACACACACACACACACACACACACACACACACACTAAAACACCATTAGTTAGCCACATGAACACATTTAATTGGCGCTAAGGATTATAAAGTACAGCAGGTTAAATACATTCCAATAATACAATGACGGGAAACCTACCACATTCTTTACAAGGTGCAAAACAATATAATTACAGAGTTGCCAGATTTGCATGCAAATGGCACAGAGCTGATCAAATGGTCTTTCAATTATACATTTTCCGAGGGTCAAAGATTCTATTCACCTTTCTGATTGCCTTGCAGCTTTCCAATTATTCCAAAATGTGATTCAATCGGTTCCTAAGCAACAGGGGCCCCGCATATTTTCCAATCTCTCTCATACCTTCACCTTCCTGTTGTGGAACAATAAAGTGCAAGCAACCTTGACCGTGAGCCGGGGTCCCTCTTGTTGTCAGATTAGAATGAGCATGAGCAGAGGCATAAGGGCTGCAGAGGTCTGCTTTGTCTGCTTATCGTCCCACGGACGCGCAGTGTGGCCCTGCATAAACATACGCTACTTACCGCTTTGAGAGTGTACTTGGAATAGTAGAAGAGGCATGAGCACACTCTGCATATGAGTCCCGCATGTTATTACAGTGTTTAGGCGATAACAGTAGTGCTTTTTCCATATTGGACCACATCGTGGGTCTTATTAGTTATGAAAAGTGAAATATGCAGGATTGATTAAATAATGCGTTAGGATTGATTAAACAGCTATGCCTTTTATTGAGGCACCAAAATAATTCGGGTCATTTCCCTCCCATCTATAAAAGCTTTGCGCGTCACTCACACGACATCGTGAACTTGGGAGGCAGATATCTTCTGCGTCTTGCCTCCCAAAGCGGGTCGCAGTTGGAGACTAGTTGGCCAGAGGCGACACCACCATGACAGCGACTTCTGAGAAAGTGCAAAGCGTCTCTTTCGGACCCCCGCATCTCCCGCACTGCGTGGCACCGGTAGGCCTCATCTACGTCATTTTTGTTTTAAGATATAGGTCATTCCAAAAAAAAAAAAAATATGGAAAGTATGAAAAGCTAAAATACCACCTTTAGTATTAATTTATTGTGTCTGACGTTGCGTTTTACACACTGTGGCAAAGCGTTCGTGGAGTCCCGAGTGTTGTGGATGTGTTCAGGTGCTGGCTTCGTCCCCCGCTCGGCCCTCCACGCTGAGTCGTCTGCTGAAGTGTGCCGCCATCGCTCTGATTGTTGGCGCACTTGTGATGCTGTGCGCATCCGTCGGGGCTTTCTACCAGTGGAAAGTCAGCGATAAAAACGTAAGTGTTTTGCGTGGCGTCCACGCCGGCACTATATTTCAGCACTATATTCCGCAGCGACTCCAGTTATACAATTTATGATGTTGCCATTCTATTCTCGAGTAGGACGCGAGGTTAAACAAAGACTTAATAACTGCCAATTTTTTATCCAGAGCAAACAATTATATTCCTGCTACGGCGCGATAAATTTGTAGGGCAACAGTGTCATTTGGGAGACAGGTGAATGCTTATTATTTTCATATCAGCCCTGTCAAAGTCTGCAGTCTAAGAGGTGTGGATAGATGAGTCCTCTTCAGGCAAATCAAATAAATGGTAACAGAGACACATCCAAATGTGAATCAGTGAATAATATGAAACCAAAAGATTTCATATTAACTGTACTGTGAATGTGACCCGGGTTCATAATGTCATTACAATACAGACAGACAGACAGACAGACAGACAGACAGACAGACAGACAGACAGACAGACAGACAGACAGACAGACAGACAGACAGACAGACAGACAGACAGACAGACAGACAGACAGACAGACAGACAGAGATAGATAACTATATTGAACGACAGATAGATAGATAGATAGATAGATAGATAGATAGATAGATAGATAGATAGGCCTAATAAAACTATAGATATAGGCAAAAGATAGGTGGACAGACAGACAGACAGACAGACAGACAGACAGACAGACAGACAGACAGACAGACAGACAGACAGACAGACAGACAGACAGACAGACAGAGATAGATAAATAGGTAGTCCAATAGAAAGAGAGAGAGAGAGAGAGAGAGAGAGAGAGAGAGAGAGAGAAAGAGAGAGAGAGAGAGAGAGAGAGAGAGAGAGAGAGATACATTAACTGTGCCCTGTGAATGCGGGTCGCCCAGGTGCATAACGTCCACTACAACATGCGGATCAACGGGGAGCTGAGGGAGGGCACGGTGGAGGTCGACCCCCCGAACCACCAGGAGACGTTCACCACCGGGAGCGGCGACCAGGAGGCCGTGGAGATCCACGACTTCCAGACGGTGAGTCAGGCTGGCCTTATTCACGCAACCCCCCCCCCCCACCCCCCCCCATGCCCTGTCTGCCGCGGCCAGCCAACGCCTTGGCATTCAGCGAGGAAAGTTAGCGTCGCCGTGTGTGTAAATATGGCACGCCTGTGATTTAATCCAGGGCATCAGCGGACTGCGCTTCTTCAGGGGGGAGAAGTGCTACATCAAACCCCACATCAAAGCCCCCCTCCCGGACCTGGGGGGCTACACAGAGAGGCTGACTTCAGACCTGGTACCGCGACACATCACACACACCTCAGAGTTATTTCACACCGCCGTGCTTCTGTCGTGATATCGTGACCGTTTGGTCCCGATGGAACCCGAGGGACGATCGGATCACTCCCGCCGTCTCTCTCCCCCCCTCTCTAGTCGGAGGAGACCCTCCCCGTGCGGCTGGACCAGGACTCGGTGATCTGGGTCGCGGCCGACCTCCCCACGCAGGACACCCGCTTCCTCAGCCCCAAGATCCTGGCGCTGTGCGGGGACGCCCCCGTGTACTGGCTCCACCCCACCCGTCACAGAGGTCCCTACTGCCCCTTCTCCCTGCTAGCCTTAATGACGAGGTCTGTGGCGGTCTGTGGCGGCCTGTGGCGGCCTGTGGCGGCCTGTGGCGGCCTGTGGCGGCCTGTGGCGGCCTGTGGCGGCCTGTGGCGGCCTGTGGCGGGCGGGAGGTTGGGGTGTACCAGGATACACAGTTGATTTGCATCCGAGAGATTCTAGGTCAAATCGAGTTTGAATATTTAAAATCTGGGGAGAGTTATCCGACACGATGTCGTGTTTTTTCCCCGTGTGTGTGATGGTGTCATACTGTCAACGATGTGACACGTGTACGCCGTTTTGTCTTCCTTCCGTGTCGACGCGTGTTAGTGCGTTCGCAGAGACATAGCCTCCACATCTCTGCAACATACAGCGCGGTTACTGAGCGGCTAAGCCAACGGAAATAAGCAGCGGTCGTGCATTAATAAAAACAGAACACTGGTGAAATATGCAAGAATGTTGTTGATATCGGCGCGGCACGCTCAATTATTCAGCACGGCCGAGACGAGCGGCCCTCGGGTGCACCGAGGGGATGGAGCTCAGAGGACAGGCACTGGGGGTGGAGGAGGTGGGGGTGGCGGGGGTGGGGGTGCTGCTGCTGGTGGTAGTGGTGCTGGTGTTGGTGGAGGTGGTGCTGGAGGAGGTGGTGGTAATGGTAGTGTAATTGGTGGTTGTGCTGGTGGTGGTGGTGGTGGTGGTGGTGGTGGTGGTGGTGGTGGTGGAGGTGGTGATGTGGATGTTATTGGTGGTGTTAGTGGTGGTAGGGGTGGTGTTACTGGTGGTGCCACTAGTAGCGTTGGTGGTGGTGGTGTTAGTGGTGGTGGTGTTAGTGGTCATGGTGGTGGTGTAAGTGGTGATGTTAGTGGTGGTGTTAGTGATGATGGTGTAGGTGGTGGTGTAGGTGGTGGTGGTGTTGGTGGTGGTGTTAGTGGTGGTGTAGGTGGTTGTGTTAGTGGTGGTGGTGTAGGCGGTGGTGTTAGTGGTGGTGTTAGTGGTTGTGTTAGTGGTGGTGGTGTTAGTGGTGTTAGTGGTGGTGGTGGTGGTGGTGTTGGTAGTGGTGGTGGTGTTAGTGGTGGTGGTGGTGGTGGTGGTGTAGGTGGTGGTGTTATTGGTGGTGTTAGTGGTGGTGGTGTTAGTGGTGGTGGTGTTAGTTCCTGACAGGCAGATGAACCGTCACATGTATAAACGCAACAACACAACACAAGCCAGCGGTGTCAGGGTACATGTTGCGGTGGTGGTGTTAGTGGTGGTGGTGTTGGTGGTGGTGTAGGTGGTGGTGGTGGTGGTGTAGGTGGTGGTGGTGGTGGTGTTAGTAGTGGTGGTGTTGGTGGTGGTAGTGGTGGTGGTGGTGGTGGTGGTGGTGGTGGTGGTGGTGGTGGTGGTGGTGGTGTAGGTGGTGGTGGTGGTGGTGTTGGTGGTGGTGGTGGTGGTGGTGGTGGTGGTGTTAGTGGTGGTGGTGGTGGTGGTGGTGGTGGTGGTGTTAGTGGTGGTGTAGGTGGTGGTGGTGTAGGTGGTGTAGGTGGTGGTGTTGTCCTGTGGAGGCTGACCCCGTCCCGTCCTCCTCCGCTCACAGATGGAGAGCGGAGGAGGAGAGACACGGGGCGCCCCCGGAGACAGGCCCCCACCGAGGAGGGTGGAGCACCAGGTGGAGCAGCACCAGGGGCCGGGCGGAGCGACGCCGGGGCCCGCCCGGGAGCCGCCGCGGTAGCAGAGGAGGAGAGAGGAAACGAGGTCGCAGGAGCCGTAGCCCTAGGGGAGGAGGAAGGAGGTCCCGGAGGAGAGGAGGGCGCGTCGGCTGACGGGTCGGCATACAACCCGGAGAATCCGTACCACGTAAGAACCAAAGCGCTCCCCGACGCTCCACCGATGGAGCTCTGAACATTCAGATCAGACTCCGGGGTGCCAGACCCCAGCACAAAACTAAAACTAGTTTCACAATATTCTCATTTAATCACAAAAGCATAAAAGCCCCTACTAGGATATAAGCAGAACAAATAACAAAGCTGGGCTATTAATTCTAGCAGATGCGAGTCGGTTTTATTACACAGCTTTGTTGAATACTAAATTCTGATTGGTCAATTATAGCATTCTATGGTCTGTTATGTTTGAATAACAAACCGCTGCTATGAATAACAAGACTGTTGCTATGGACACAAATTTCAACTGTAGAATCCAACAAACTTTTATTTAGTTTGAGCAAAAGCAATTAAATCTTTTTTTTTAAAACAATGCAATCGTTTTTGGTTGTACAATCTTGTACCAAACGATTGATTTGACTATAACCCGTCGTATAACGACCACTCCATCGTGCATGTGTTCAGATATCCTCATCCATCAGTCCTCCAATGCATCCCCACGGTTCAGAGAAGTACGTCTGCGAGGAGGGAAAGGGAGCAGCTATGCCCTCCAAAACAATACTCATGAAAAACAAAAATGACGGCACTGTTATGAACAATACAGACTGCATTGTTCTTAGTGGTGCGGCCACACTTTTTGGGTGATGGTGGAGGTGGTGGTGGTGGTGGAGGTGGTGGTGGTAGTGGTGGTGGTGGTGGTGGTGGTGGTGGTGTTGGTGAAGGTGGTGGTGAAGGTGGTGAATCTGGTTTTATCATGACTTTGTGATTAAACATCTTCCCTCTCTTCCCTTCAGCGTAAACCAGAGACGGCGGGCGGCGAGAGGGAGGCCATGACCTTCGACCCCATGCTGGACCACCTGGGCATCTGCTGCTCCGAGTGCCGGCGTAGCTACACCCACTGCCAGCGCGTGTGCGAGCCCCTGCGCGGCTACTGGCCCTGGCCCTACAACTACGCCGGCTGCCGCGTGGCGTGCCGCGTGATCCTGCCCTGCCGCTGGTGGGTGGCGCGCATGCTGGGTCGCGTGTGAGCGAGCTAGCTAGCTAGCTGCTCGCGCGCCGCCGCCGCCACCGCTACGTTCCTGACAGGCAGATGAACCGTCACATGTATAAACGCAACAACACAACACAAGCCAGCGGTGTCAGGGTACATGTTGCGGTGTACGCCGCCGCGGTGTATGTGTGGGGTATTTATATGCAGGTGTTTCTTTGGTTAAAAGCGTTTAGTTGGTTGTAAACACGCGCCTGCTGCCAGGGCGCTAAGCTGTGGCGGGGTGAATCAGGGCGCAGCCGCGGCGGCGGGATTAGCATGCTATGTACACCCGGGTAATCCGGGGGTCACCTGTTTACTCCGGGGGAAACAAGACGTCGCGTTCGAGGGTGGAACCGCTCTTCCCGAGCAAACACTGTTTTCTTGATCATTTGCATTTTCTCGCAATTCGGAACGTTCACATTTAGCATCACGATGAAACAGGGCGTGCTGATCTAGAGTCGGGGGTTACAAGCAGAGCGCCAGGAATAAAAGGAAAGAGCCTGACAAGGAATATATGTGTACTTTCCCCTCATTGAATGGTTGTCAATAAATACATAAAGTCATTTAATTACGGCGTGAATTTGCTTTGATTTCAGTGAATGCATCGTGTCACATTCTGTTCCCAGCCCTCCCTCGAGTCCTACTCGGTTAAAGCCGATGTGACAGCCGCCGTTGCCATAACTCCCATTCACACCGTGGAGCAGGTTGAGGGCAATGCTTTTATGCGCACGATGACATCTGCATTGATGTGAACTAATGCAACATGAGTGTCACGGTGAAAACCACGGCAATGCCGGCATTTCCATAAATAAAAAAAAGTGTTGCTGTTTTTTTATTAAATCTAAATGAAGAGAAAGAGTTATGAACATGCTCGAACAGCAGGATGGTTTGATCCCCGACAGGAACCATGGAGCTTCTGCTGGTTCCTCCGCATCTAATGCACACTAAGGACGGCTTCTGTAGGGTATTCTAAATATGTCAGCATCAGGAATTAATCAGATGAATATCTCCCAGAGCCATATGCCAACTTTCAAAATAATTGAAAAGAGCCATGTTGCGATCAAGATGATTTCACAGAGGGGATCCCCCACACGTCAAATTACAACAGATGTGAAATTGCGCCGAAATTCGCCACTAAAGCTACATAGAAACTCAAAGAGAAAGCTAAAGTGGGGTGTGGGGGTGGAGGAAAAGCAGTGAGCAACAACACCCAGAGAGATGCTTGTCTCTGCGCTGGGAGATCTCTCCTTGGCTTTCCAGGGCGGCTCCAGTTGCTTATCACATCTGCAGTGCTGATAAGACGTCTCGGTGCCTCCGTAGGCGATATAATATTAATCCCTCTCCCACGTCTGCGGATGCACTTAAAGGGAGGTGACAAGCATGACATATCCAGGACCTCCTGATGGCTTGTGCTCTGGAGTGGAGCCGCGCAGAGAGCCCTGAGTACCCTGAAGTGATGTAAATTTGCAGGGGAGTCCAATTTCCATCACAGCCGCTGTCACTGTCATGGTCATTAAACTAAATCAACCCGCTGCGTGTCACAAGGCTGCCGTTTTAAAGTCTCCTCAATAATGGAGTTATACTTGGACTGCAGATTGCAGCGGCGCACGGCCTGCCTGCACTTTATCCCGTCTTTAGAAATCAAGGGCCGGGATATCGACATGTGAGGTGGCCCTGCAATTATTGATGGATAATTGAGGACTCGAGGCCCGCATCGAATCCCGGTGGCATCAGCTGATGTGGTAGGGGGGGGCGTGTGTGTGTAATCCATAAGGTCTGAGATGAAACCGCCAGTGTGATTTCTTTACATGCTATATGTGGCGGCCGCGGCGCGGCGGAGGCTGGTGTCGGCGGCTGTCAGCTGTTTCCTTGGGTTCCACTCAGGCTGTTATTGCAGCTCGCCGTCACAAAGAGCTTCAGCTCAGAGAGGCGAGAGTGAAGAAAATAGAAAAACAGACGCAGAAGAAAGAAAATCCATCACCACAAGCAACAACTCACAAAAATATGGCATTTAAACTAGCGGGGGGAAAAAAGGAAAAGTAATACATTGCTCACAACAACAACAGTTTTGTTATCCCGCGGCCCTGTTTCTGGAGGGAAAAAAGCAGGTTTCATTTTTACCATTCCTCTACCTAAGAAGAGAAATGGCTCCTGTTGAGTGGAAAGACGAATGCATCGGGAGGGCGGGGGCGCCGGTGAGCCAGCCAGTGGCTTCTCTTTGTTTTGCTGCGGTGCCGAGCATTCCCGGGGAGCCCTGCAGGCCGGGGAACAAACAGCGCTTTGTGAGCAGCAACCCGCTGGTCCCAGCAGCCAGACCGCCATCCTCCACTGCTGGGCTAATGGGCGAGGCAGACGAGGAGTCCGCCGCCGCCGCCACGCGCACACCGCCACTCGGCTGCCTTGTTTTCCTCACGCTTTCTCTCTCTTTATTTATTTTCTTCCCCCCCCCTCTCTCTCTCTCTCTCTCACTCTCTCCACTCTCATCCACACCTGTGCTTTCATCATCGGCCATCAAAGCCCGGGCCGGGCGCAGTGCCTCCGCTGCCGCCGCCGCCGCCGCCGCCGCCGCCGTCGACCGTAATTGTGAGACTTCAATTTTTTTTCCCGAAATGTTCATTTTGCAGCGATAACCAATTGGCGGGCGCCCATGTGATGAACACAAAGGCGCCGCCTGTGCAGGTGATGTGTGTTGGCGCGGGATGCTTCTAATCAGATATGGCCCGCGCCTCGCTGAGACGTGGGGGCGGCGGCGGGCCTATCGGAAATCAGCAGCTCTTATTATGGTCTGTTCGGGTGAGCCTCAGCCGTGTGGAGCGGGAGACCCAGGAGTCTTTACATGTGATTGCGTGTCGGGCGCCACGCTCAGGCATGCATGGAGTAAGCGACAGTGACAATACGTTTTGCACCGTAACCAGGACACAGAAAGCCTTTTAGGCCCACGCTCATTATGCGGGCCCTTCTTCTCTCTCCTGCGACAGAGCTGGGGCTAAAATGCTCTCATCGTTACCATAGCGCCAAGCGACAATCAAAGTGCTGTGTAAAAAAAGACGCTTCACCATGATGTGCAGCTGTTTTCAGCCCCGGCGATATCATCCTCTGCTAGCATTGGTCTCGGGCTCCCCCGCTCTGAGGGAGCAGGGTTTGTGGGGTTTCGGGGACGGGCTTAAATGTCTTTTAATCCCATGGTTGAGTGACCACTCGCAGTTCCGTCCCGGAGCCGGGGCCTGGGGCCGGGTCTGCATGCAGAGTTCAGCTCTGTCACAGGCCGGAGTCTGTCTCGCTCTCTCACACTGTGTCTCACTCTCGCTCTCTCTCTCTCTCTCTCTCTCTCTCTCTCTCACACACTCTAATTATGTCTCTCTCTCTCCCTCTCTCCTACTCTATTTTCTGTCTCCTCACTCTTCATCTCTCTCCCTCATTCTCTCCCAGTCTCTCTCTTCCCCTCTCTCTCTCTCTCTCTCATACTCATTGTCTCTCACTCTCACTCTCTCCCTCTCTATCTCACAAACTCATTCTCTGTATGTGACAAATAAAAAACTTTGAATCTTGAATCCCACTCTCTCTCTTCCCCTCTCTCTCTCTCTCTCTTTCTCTCTCTCTCACAGTCATTCTCTCTCCCTCTCCCTTTTATTAGCTTTCCAAACTCCAACATGCTCACTGATTAAATACCTTCTAACTTTGTCGAGGCGATGTTGTGTATATTTGGGTAATTTATAAACCCACCGCTATTTGATACTACATATTTCATATCACCTTCCCTCACGCCATTATGCTGCACGACATAGGAAGAGAGGGAGACACGCGTGCCTCTCTCTCTCTCTCTCTCTCTCTCTCCCTCTCTCTCTCTTACATTCTTCTCTCTCTCTCTCTCTCTCTCTCTCTCTCTCTCTCTCTCTCTCTCTCTCTCTCTCTCTCTCTCTCTCTCTCTCTCTCTCTCTCTCTCTCTCTCTCTCTCTCTCTCTTACATTCTTCTCTCTCTCTCTCCCTCTCTCCCTCTCTCTTACATTCTTCTCTCTCCCTCTCTCCCTCTCTCTCTCTCTCTCTCTCTCTCTCTCCCTCTCCCTCTCCCTCTCTCTCTCTCTCTCTCTCTCTCTCTCTCTCTCTCTCTCTCTCTCTCTCTCTCTCTCCCTCTCGCAGCGCCTGCTTCATTAGGTAGGAGACGTGTGTAGGTGTGTGCTACCATAGGTGATAACCAGACGTCAGGAAGGAAACGACCGCGAGGAGAACTGTCAGGGGAAGGGAGCTGATCCAAACCGATGTGGACATCACTACCTCATTAGAGCTATTGGTCATATCTGTTCAACAGATTGGCAGCGCTCTTATCAGCGCCCGGTCTCCAGAGGACGGAGATACGAGCGCACATATGATGTCCGCTTATCTTATAGAAATGAGGTTTTGAAAACGTAGGGTTTCGGATGAGTGACAGGTGTCACTCGGCGAGCTCCGCCCATCACAGACCCTGATGGCGTAGATTCAGCTCTGGGATCGGCTACCAGTCCTGGGGTTGACGGCTGGGACCCGCGGGGTGAAGAGGGGTGGTGTTACGGTGCTGCATCCACCCACCTCGACTCGGTACAGCGTGTAGCAGACGGATTCATGTAGGTGCGTGGAAACACGATCCAGACTTTAGCGAGAGCCCGGATTAATATAAGCAGCGAGCGTCGAATCGAAGAGGAACTCCTCCAGCTTTAGATAACACAAGAACATACTCCGAATGAAGATGTGGCTCTCGCGTAAAAGAACACAACAACGACAACCCGGCGCTGCCCTCCTCCGCACAGACACGGCGAGCGGCTTACGACACTACAAAATAAAAGCGGCACTACAAAATAAAAGCGCACCCGGACGCATTCCGGCGAAGCGGCGACCAGTACAACCAAAAGTTTACCGAGCAGCCAGCCGACCGGCGTGTGCTAGCGCGCTCATGCGTCCGTGCGCGCGCGTGTGTGTTTATTAATCCTCCGGAGCTCGTGCAACACCGATGGAGGAGAGTCGGAGCGGCCTGGAGGACACGGGGCCCTCGGGGGCCGGCGCCGTACTTAAGGCTTACAACAGCCTCATTATCTCCCTTAACTCACATCACAGCCCCGCCGCCGCACCACAGCCGCACCGCCGCACCGCCGCACCGCCGCACCACCGCCAGCCGCTGCCACGAGGCTTCAGACCAACGCTGCTGCAACACTGCTGTACATAATTGCCATATGGACGGCGGTTTGAGGCAGAAGGCGCCAGGACTTACTGAAGCCCCCGCGGCCGATTCCCCCAGATAACTGAATGAATATTTTATCTAATTTCCATCTAATTTCCACCACATTATTATACAGAAGAGCATTTTTTAATTAATTGATGGAACAGATCAAACACAGGTTTAACACTTTGATATTTTAGGGAGGAAGGGGGCTAGGGGGGGGGGGGGGGGGGTGGGGGGGTGCAACACTTTTATTTTGATAATGTGTCCCCTTTCTTGTCGCCCCTCCCTCCCCTTTAAACATTTGCATCTCTACAGATCATCACTTACTGGGATAAACACGGACGGGATTAGGAGCCGTCACCGCACGGAGCGGCGAGCGGCTCCGAACCGGCAGTCGTCTCTTACCTGCCACTCCACTGATTAATTAATTTCACACTGTTTAATTAAATCCCCAGTCTGGGGAGCTCGGGCGGCACTATGGGGAGCCTGGTGAGAGCCTTGTGTGGATACAGATTACCAAATAAAAAATAAATAAAAACATCTCCGAGTGATGTCACACCTCCCCCGACGGCGGCGGGCATCACGCGCCGGCTGACATGTGACTGCCGGTTGTGAGGCACCCAGCGGGGCGGGGCGGGGGGGGGGGGGGGGGGGGGGGGGGATCACACCCAGCCGTTTGTTGAGTACACGCCACTGGCTCTCGACGTGACAAAACGGCGCCGCGGCGGCGTTGGGCGACGTTTGACGACAAAACACGTTTTATTTTAGTGTTGTTGTTTTTTTTTTGGGGGGGTTTTGACGACAACATCAGACGCTCCGAGAGGACGCTGGCGATTGGGAGCGGATCGGCGCTCCCAGGAGGAGGCAGACGGAGGGAATGGAGTTCTGGCTCTCAGAGTGGCAGATAGACTCGGAATAGAGGATTGGAACAGAAACAGGCTTTTTGTTCTGCTGCAACTCCGTAGATCACAGCCCAGCCCTGGTAGGCTGTGATCTACTGCCACCGGATGGGGCTGGTTGGACCTGTCAGGCCCAGACCCCAGACCGGTTGGGGCCGGATCACAGACCGGTTGGGGCCGGAACACAGACCGGTTGGGGCCGGAACACAGACCGGTTGGGGCCGGAACACAGACCGGTTCGGGCCGGATCACAGACCTGTCGGGGCTGGAACACAGACTGGTTTGGGTCGGTTGGAGCCGGAAGACAGACCGGTTTGGGCTGGATCACAGACCTGTCGGGGCTGGAACACAGACTGGTTTTGGTCGGTTGGGGCCGGAACACAGACCGGTTTGGGCTGGATCACAGACCTGTCGGGGCTGGAACACAGACTGGTTTTGGTCGGTTGGGGCCGGAACACAGACCGGTTCGGTCCGGATCACAGACCGGTTGGGGCCGGAACACAGACCAGTTGGGGCCGCCAGAACACAGACCGGTTGGGGCCGCCAGAACACAGACCGGTTGGGGCCGGAGTACAGTCCGGTTGGAGCCGGATCACAGACCGGTTGGAGCTGGATCACAGACCGGTTGGAGCTATCACAGACCGGTTGGAGCCGGATCACAGACCGGTTGGGGCTGGAACACAGACCGGTAGGGATGAAGATCCCAGTGAGCATGTTCCCGGTTAAAAGACACTCATGGTTGGCGTGGAAAAGACATTCACAAAGGGTTCAAAACGTAACGTTTGTTGGCACTGAATAAACAATCGCATTTATAGCTAATTTCAACCGCATATCATACTTTCATTTAGTGACCCATTCTTAATTAAGGTCTACAGAACTATTATATATATAGAATAGTTCTGTAGACCTTAATTAAGAATGGATCACTAAATTCAAGAAAATTATCTACGCAACTGGGGTATAAAATAATTTATTAATAACATAGAAATATATAAACACTAGCTACAACAGAACAGTATGAACATATGAATAACCCAAATCAAACTATTTTCACCCCCCAAGTGCCTCCAGGAGCCTGGTTCGACGTAAGGCCCCGCCTCCGTAGCCTTGTGGTTCAACACCGCATCTGCAAAGTTATAGGATTTCTTTAAATCAATGATCATGTTTAAACATTATGCTAAACGCAGGATAGACACACACACACACACACACACACACACACACACACACACACACACACACACACACACACACACACACACACACACACACACACACACACACACACACACACACACACACACACACACACACAATTTTAGCCAGCGAGCGACCTAGCCTCTGCTGCTAATTCATTCATTCAGCAAAAATACACACTAATGAGAGGGCTAAATCGTTTTCTAGTTTTTCGGCACAAAACTTGATGGATGAAACCACGTGATTCACTGATCTGCGTTGGTTCACCGCGTTTCAGTGAAATATATCGAGAACTTCTGTCTTCTTCGTTTTTGATACAGAGGAACCCAATCCCCCCTCAAGGGAGCTACAGTCAGACCTACTTGTGGACCTACTGGTAGACCTACTGGTGGAGCTACTGGTGGACCTACTGGTGGAGCTACTGGTAGACCTACTGGTAGATCTACTGGTGGACCTACTGGTGGACCTACTGGTGGACCTACTGGTGGACCTACCGGTGGACCTACCGGTAGACCTACTGCTGGACCTACCGGTGGACCTACCGGTAGACCTACCGGTAGACCCACTGGTAGACCTACCGGTGGCCCTACCGGTGGACCTACCGGTGGCCCTACCGGTGGACCTACCGGTGGACCTACCGGTGGACCTACCGGTGGACCTACTGTTAGACCTACCGGTAGAGCTACCGGTAGAGCTACTGGTAGATCTACTGGTGGACCTACTGGTGGACCTACTGGTGGACCTACTGGTAGATCTACTGGTGGACCTACTGGTGGACCTACCGGTGGACCTACCGGTGGACCTACTGGTGGACCTACTGGTGGACCTACTGGTGGACCTACTGTGGGACCTACTGGTGGACCCACTGGTGGACCTACTGGTGGACCTACTGGTAGACCTAGTTGGTCTACCAGCAGGCGGTTCTGAGCCTGCTCAGTTTGTGTTCAGTGCGAGGTTCTGAGCCTGCTCAGTTTGTGTTCAGTGCGAGGTTCTGAGCCTGCTCAGTTTGTGTTCAATGGGAGGTTCTGAGCCTGCTCAGTTTGTGTTCAATGGGAGGTTCTGAGCCTGCTCAGTTCGTGTTCTGAGCCTGCTCAGTTTGTATACAGCGGGAGGTACGGATCCACAGGTGCAAAGCGCATGCGTTGCACTGGCTGAGGTATTTATCTCCCTTAGGTGAGAGATAAGATTTCTTCCTGCGCTTGCGTGAGATGTTGAACGGTAATAGTAAGGCTTTCATTTACATTGATCCCTGCTAAGCTTTACGTTGACTAGTGATCCACTAAAAAATACATATTTTGACATTATCTAACATCAAATGCAGTTATATTGTGCAAAAGTGTGTACACATTTACAATGTGTGAGCATTTGTGTAATCCCTGGGCTTGAGTTCTTCAACCAGTGAGCATTTTCCGGGTCAAAGATGCTAAAAGGACAACTATTGGTTAATGTTGTAAAATTGTTATATTGTAGACCTTTTTACCGGGTAATAAAATAGGGGAGACTTGAGGATTTAATATGATTTTGAGGTTGATATTTTAGTTAGTGCTCACTATATTGAGCTTTTGAACCATAAAGGATTTTTCCGTTTAAAAGACGTGTAAAATACTACTATCGGTTACAGTCAAATTTGTAGACTTGTGTTCTCCGGGCTAAAACAGGGCTTGGACGTGTTCCCATATTTCACCGTGTTCACCCAGATTTGAACGTTGATGTCTGAGTTTGTGCTCGTTGGTACGTGTCATGTTTTTGTAGGGTTCGCCCTCATTTACGCTGCAGCGCATGTGCTGCTTTTCACCGAGGATCGCTGTTGAGAAAGAGCATCTCTGGGCCGACCTTGTTGATCAAAGCGAGTGAGATGGAAACAAAGCAGGGAGAGAGAGCGAGAGAGCGAGAGAGAGCGAGGGAGGGAGAGAGAGCGTGTGTGAGAGAGTGATGAAGGTGCAGGCGTCACGTAGCTCAGCAGGTGATAAAACTGTGGGCTGTAAAAGCACACGTCTCGCTGCCTCTAGCCTCTTGAAAACATTGTCTTCGAGACGCTCATCACAAACCAAGCAAAAATATGTCATTTTCAGAGTTCACACGTTCTTTTATTCGGCACACATTTTAATTGACTAAAAACATAAAGACAAATAGATCAAAACGAGACCACTGTAAGGCTGTGTGTTTATGGTTTATTTTATTCGTTACTGCCATCCCCAGGTAAAGCATCTGGTAAATCGTGAGGGACAGAAGAGAGTGCATTAAGATGGAAGCCGACTGTATTGATGTAGTGGAAGCAGCAGTACTTCAGTCAGCTGTCTCTCTCTCTCTCTCTCTCTCTCTCTGACTGAGCAGGCGGGAGGAGAGATTGATTCTGGCAGCTTCTCCAATGAGGTGGCCATGAATACTTTAATGAGCAGGACTTTGAGGAGACGGGGAAAAAAGAAACAGGCAACAATATGGATGTCAACCAGTTCCAAAAACGCTTACTAAAAACATATGTACATTAATATATTTTACATCTATATCCAAAGGCCTGTTCATCCACGCCTGACAGTTGCTTCCCGATCAATCGCCTTGGCAACAATAATCTCTGGATAACAGCCCCAGTCACGTTGCCCCCCTGCCACACATCCCCCGTGCAGCGAGCGATACTACCTCTTAGTTTTGCTTGGCTTGTCCTGTGACAGCAAGACCCATCAGGTGTTCCCTCCCTCCCCCTTTCTCCCCCCTCTCCCCCCTCTCCCCCCACCTGACCTCATTCTGTCATCCTCGTTTTCCTTCTCCTCCCGACCCCCCCCCCCCCCCCCCACACACACACACACACACACACACACACTCCCAGGTCTTTTATAGCGCGTCTCTGTGCATTACACATTTAACAATGCATTCAAAATAGGCCGCCATCAATCAGTCATTCGCCCGCCGTCGACAGAATCAACCCGTGGCAGGAATCTGATTACGGCGGTGGGGGGAGAGCCGGGAAAGCCTCGAGTAGTGCACGCTAACACGCAGAGAGAAAAGGAAAAACGTTTGACAACTTTTCCACACAGAACCACTTACGACGCTTCACGCGCACAAACGCACGCTAAACAAAACAAAAACAAACACCAGAGATCCCCCGCGCGTGTGCCACAGGCCTACTGTAAATAATACAAAAATCAACACGTACATTTGGCAGCAAAGTACACGTACGTGCGAGGATGTTGTCATGCCCGGTGAAAAACGCCCGGACCCAAACAGTGCTTTGACAAGCGTGATGCACGATAGGTGATGCATGATACGTGATGCATGATACGTGAAGGGCCATCCGACGAGAGAGCCAGCGCTGATGTAAGGGCTGGGAGTGCGTCAGGCCCCGAGGGCAGGTATAGTCACATCTCTCGCTCTCAGTGCCCCGAGTGGCCAGGCAGATGTTCACCTGACAACACCGGTAAACAGATCGCAGCTCGCCCCCGTCTATATATTATTAAGAGGGCTGATGACACCACCACAGGTGGAGCAGAGGGGGGAGGGGGGGGGGGGGGGGGGGATGTAGACCTCTCTCTGTGTTCCTCCACAGCGACGTTAGCTAACAAGTCGGTGGCTCAAAGAAGGACGAAGATAAATATATATACAAACGTGACGACGTGTCGTGTCCGGCCTGTGTGTTTGTGTACGGGCCGCTCCTTACATACGAGGTGTTTGGTTTTGAGCGTTCTGTTTAATGGGGCCGGGGGCGTGTCCCAGTGCCGTCATGGAGCCGGGGGGCGGGGCGGCGGCGCCTCAGGTGGGGGCGTGGCCAGGTGCTGCTGCAGAGCTTTGATGTTGCCGGGCTCCTCCTCCTGCCCCTTGGACTTGGTGACAGACTGCTGCTCCTCGTCGCTACCGGCTGTAGGAGACGGGCGCCAGCCGCACAGACACGCCTAGAGGAGCACACACACGTACGTGCGCACACACACACACACACACACATACGTAAGCGCGCACACACACACACACACACACACACACGTACGTGCACACAAACACACTCACACACATACACACGCACACACATGGGTACATGCACACAAACAAGAACGTGCACACACACACACACACACACCCACACGTACATGCACACACAGGCACACACACACACAAACATTTTGACAGAAGATCATAGCAACTTCTTTCGTCAGATGAGAGATCCAACGTTTAGCCCAGTCGACAGATCTGATCCTCCTTTATTGAATGATGATTCACACATCACGACTCTCTATTGAACACTGAACCACAGTCTGTGGCTGGATTCTGAATCAGGGGTGACTAAAGAGGGTCTGGTGTGCTGTGTGTGTCTCATCAACACCTCCCTCTCCGTTTCATCGAAGATGGGCTATTTTAGAGCTATCAACTATTCCGACGCGAAATTGAAAAACACCCGGGATGTCATCTCCTCAAACATCTCACTTATTTTTTTTTGTCATTCTCACCTTCTTCATTCTGGAGCCGTTGCATTGTGCAAAAATAGAACTAAGTCAGACCGTAACAAACACCCTATTTTTCAATCTTGAAACGGTATAGGACCATTCAATTGTTCTAATTATGAATTTGTTATTGCTAATTGAAACCAACTGGTACACAATGAATCACGACCCAGTCGCAGAATCCTGTTTTACTGGATGCAGCCTCAGAAACTCTGCTCTGAATTTGTTATGCTGTTGGAACGTCAGTGTGCATTGTTATTCATGCATGAATGAACTAATTTCAATGTCATTCAGAGGATGCTTTACCTTGAAGCATTTCTTGAATCTCTTGCTGACGATATACAGAGCGATGGGGTTGATGCAGGAGTTGAGCGAGGCCATGTTGAGGCCAAAGTAGTCCAGCACGAGGAAGACACTGGGGAGAAGGGGGGAGTCAAGATCTGGGGTAGATGTATAAAACGAATTAGATATACCATACCGATGAAGGAACGCTCCATTCCTCCCAGTACCTGAGAAGCTGGCATCTGTTGGGATCCTTCTGGTCGTAAATGGTCTGTTTGAGGATTCTGCTGAGGTAAAGCGGGAACCAGCACACAGCGAAAACCATGACCAGGCTGAACACCGTCTTGGTCACCTCGCGCCTCTGGATGAACGGAACACCAAGACACGTTTAACAGGACTAACCTTAAACTAAACACCATGGCACGTTTAACAGGACTAACCTTAAACTAAACACCACGACACGTTTAACAGGACTAACCTTAAACTAAACACCATGGCACGTTTAACAGGACTAACCTTAAACTAAACACCACGACACGTTTAACAGGATTAACCTTAAACTAAACACCACGACACGTTTAACAGGACTAACCTTAAACTAAACACCACGACACGTTTAACAGGAATAACCTTAAACTAAACACCATGGTACGTTTAACAGGACTAACCTTAAACTAAACACCACGACACGTTTAACAGGAATAACCTTAAACTAAACACCATGGTACGTTTAACAGGACTAACCTTAAACTAAACACCACGACACGTTTAACAGGACTAACCTTAAACTAAACACCACGACACGTTTAACAGGAATAACCTTAAACTAAACACCACGACACGTTTAACAGGAATAACCTTAAACTAAACACCAAGGCGCGTTTAACAGGAATAACCTTAAACTAAACACCACGACACGTTTAACAGGAATAACCTTAAACTAAACACCACGACACGTTTAACAGGAATAACCTTAAACTAAACACCAAGGCGCGTTTAACAGGATTCTACTTAAACGAAACACCACGACACGTTTAACAGGAATAAATTTAAACTAAACACCAGGACACGTTTAGCAGGAATAAATCCACAGGCTATATAAGGGACTGATTTTGGTTTGTTGAATCCAGTTGTACATTGTGAACGTTTGTACCTTTTCAAGTAACACGATAAAAATAACAAGACATTTTGTGTATAGCATTTCAAAACATTCATGGCAATTTTACAGCAGGTATAAAATCGTATGAATTTTGAAAAGGCAGCATGGACATATTTTTTTATAAAATAGCTAAAATTGGGACGGATAAAAACAAGACAATTTGGAAACATGAGGAAGGCTTCAAACGTTAGAAGCAAGTCTGAAGACTTTGAAGAATTTGAGGGGAGACTGACGGAGGAGAGTGAGGTGGAGGAGGTAGTGGTGGAGGAGGGTGGGGTGGGGGAGGGTAAGGTGAGGTGAAGGGGGGAGAGGTGGAGGAGGGAGAGGTGGAGGAGGGAGAGGTGGAGGAGGGTGGGGTGGGGGAGGGTAAGGTTAGGTGAAGGGGGGAGAGGTGGAGGAGGGAGAGGTGGAGGAGGGAGAGGTGGAGGAGGGTGGGGTGGGGGAGGGTAAGGTTAGGTGAAGGAGGGAGAGGTGGAGGAGGGAGAGGTGGAGGAGGGTGAGTTGGAGGGGAGTGAGGTGGAGGGAGGTGAGGAGGAGGAGAGTGAGGTGGAGCAGAGTGAGGTGGAGGAGGGTGAGGAGGGTGAGGAGGAGGAGGAGGAGGAGGAGGAGGGTGAGGAGGGTGAGGAGGAGGAGGGTGAGGAGGAGGAGGGTGAGGAGGAGGAGGGGTGAGGAGGGTGAGGAGGAGGAGGGTGAGGAGGAGGAGGGTGAGGAGGGTGAGGAGGGTGAGGAGGGTGAGGTGGAGCAGAGTGAGGTGGAGGAGGGTGAGGAGGAGGAGGGTGAGGAGGGTGAGGAGGGTGAGGGTGAGGAGGAGGAGGGTGAGGAGGAGGAGGGTGAGGAGGGTGAGGAGGAGGAGGGTGAGGTGGAGGAGGGTGAGGAGGGTGAGGAGGGTGAGGAGGGTGAGGAGGAGGAGGGTGAGGTGGAGGAGGAGGAGGGTGAGGAGGGTGAGGAGGGTGAGGAGGGTGAGGAGGAGGAGGGTGAGGTGGAGGGTGAGGAGGGTGAGGTGGAGGAGGCTGAAGAGGAGGAGGGTGAGGTGGAGTCCCGAGGGGGTTCAGTAGAGCGCTCCAGAGGGGGGTATGTGGGGGGGGGGGGGTGGTGGTGCACGACGGGGCTCAGAGACTGGTTGGGTAGGAAGGGGCCAGGCTTCGGGTGGAGCCCGCGGGCCCTACCTGCTTGTGGTGGGTGTTGAGGCTGTTCTCAGAGGTCCTGCGCAGCCTCCTGCACATCAGAGTGTAGAAGACCGCCGTCCAGAGCAACGGCATGCAGAAGTAGAAGCCGAACAGCCACCAGTCCTTCACCAGCTTATAGAACTGCGGAGAACAAAGAACAGCTCCAGGGTGATTTGGTATTCATGCTGCGTATCTTTCAATCTCCATCATGTGTTTGTGTCAACATTTGTACGATAATGACAGGGGGAATGTGTACACAAAATTATATAGCACGCTTTTCGAGATCATGTTGAGCAAAATCACTAAAGTATTCATTAATTCTAATAACAGAACGAGCAAACAATAACAGTCGACATCAAAAGAGCCGTGTTCATAACAAGTCAATCTGGGCTCTCTCACAGTGAATGCATCACATCAGCCCCCCTTTACCTGCATGAAGTGTGTTGTCTGGACAGGATGGAGCAGACATATCCTCAGATGCTTCCCTTTATAGTCCATTGTTATCAGGTCAAAGCCCAGGCCTTCGGGCACTGCCAGCGCGATGGAAACAACCCATATCAGAGCTATCTCTACCGCCGTCCACGTCGAGACTCCGACGCCTTTGACTCGATTCCAGGATGCGACCGCTCGATATCTGCACAAATCAATACGGGGGAATGAAAGGCTTCAGGGAATTATCTCCAGCCCATCAAAACATTCCCAGATTAAACAACAATTCAGACCGCGCCGCGCGAAAAACAAACGCATCCACTTGACGCGTCGCAGACGGAGGCCGCCAGATGACATTAGCGCTAAAGAGCACAAAGCATTACCGCCATCGATCGACACCCCCCCTCCCCGCGCGGTACGGTCGTACCTGTCGACACTCAGCGCGCACAGACTCAGCACGGTGACGCCCACGGAGGTCTTCTGGATGAAGGGCACCAGCTTGCAGACCACGGCGCCGAGCGGCCAGTCCTCCGCCATCAGCTGTGTGGGGGGGGGGGGAATCAGGGAGTCAAGACGGGTGGACGCTATCGCAGGAGCCCTTAATCACAGGTTCAGCGCCTGGAAGGCATCACAGGCTTAACCGCGTTATCCCCCCCGCTCATCCTGACCGGAGCCCTGGCAAGGAGCAGGGAAATCTCCTCTTGAATCTAAAAAGGGATGAAACGTGGAGGAGGAACACAGGAGACGGATCGGGGTGTCATGTGGGCAGAGCGGGCACACGGATGATGGCGGCACAAAAACAAAGCGGTGACAGGCGATATCCCCAAACACTGCAATTAGCGCACGTCAAGAAGCGAGTGACATTTAGGGGCCGTGGAATGGATGGAAAAACAGCAGGGAGACGCGGAGGGGAGGAGAGGAGAGCTGGCCGGGTCATTCCGCTCCCGGGTTGTAATTGCAGCCCTCGCCGGCGGCCCGCTGACTCACCCGGTACGCGTTGATTGGTACGTCGATCACGATGTGTATGAGGTCCCCGGCGGCCAGGCTGGCGATGAGCACGTTGGGCCCGCTGCGCATGCCGCGGTCGGCGTGGATGATCCGCAGCAGCGCCGCGTTGCCCACAGTCCCCGTGACGAACACCAGCAGGGACACCAGCGTGTTCACCGACTTGAAGGTGTCCCTGATGCCCGTCGCCTGCAGGCACATGGGGAGTGCCGGTGGAGGCCTGGCTCCGTCCGGTGGGGGGGTCCCGGGCGTGTGGTTGGAGCGCAGACCCTCCACTAACCCGGGTCCCGCGGAGCGTTCTTCGGACAGCTGCTGGGCGTCCGTCTCGCCGTGGACCAGGACGTCCGTCGGGCGTTGGAGGCACAGGACCACCAGGAGAACGAGCCACATCTTGAGCGATGAACGGGGTCTTACCGCGTGATTGGTGGTGTGCTGAGAGTGAAGGACAAAGTACACATATAATCGATTAAGAGTAATTAGTCTCCCGCTCTATCGATATCACACTAAGGAAGTTATGTGTAATTACACAACAAACCCCTCAATTATGTTACTTACCCTCCAGAAGTACCAAACTAAAACAATGTCTCTTTAGTCTCCTGCAAAATGAGTTAAGTGCTGGGAAGCACATGCCTTTGTAGGCCTCTTCCAAACCATGCCCTTTAGGGGCGGGGGAGATGAGGAATTTATAGAGCGAGGCTATCACTGTCAGAGCCAGTCATCAATCTGTCGGCATCATTACACTCTTTAATGCATCAGCCCGTAGCAGACATGCTGCGGTGGCCTATTGTCTGCTGTTTCTGTTTTCCTATTCCTTCTGGATCCGGGCACAGACTCAACAAGCGTGTTTCAGCAAAGCCCAAATGCCACTCATCTCCCTCGGAGCTGATTTAGTAACCCGTACACGTATTATTACTTTCATGTGAAGGTGATTTAATGCAGCGCAATATAAGCAACGTAGTATACCTGTCCGAAAAGTACCATCAAATACCCTGCGTGCAATGTTATCCCCACAAGCATGTATGCGCTGACAACAGCTCACACATTCGTTCACACATTGTGTGTGTATACTGTTAGAAAGTGTTATGATTCCTGTTCAAAACTGTGAGCTTTAAACTTCAACAAAACACAAGAACATTATCTACTTAGCAGAAAACGTTCTCAGGTGTAAACAGCTCTGAATGGCCCTCTTGGGTCCTCCCTGCTTTTAAAATGAGTCAGTCCTCGTCAAACGCGACAGAGCCGGCGTCTGGGTCCTGGGAGAGTGATAGCGAAGGTGACACTACCCCACCGCCACAGATAAACGACAGGCAGCCCAGCCCAGATCCTGCAGGAACAGAAGTCAGAGGAATGTTTAAAACCATTGTAATTTCTCTTTGAATGCCAACGTGTGTGTACCGCAGGCGGTGAACGACATTGGGAGGAGCGGGGTCTATCCGAGGCGACGCAAGACAGAGACGTGTTTCGACTAACCTAGATCGGGGTGAAAGAAAAAACATGTTTTTCTGTTCAATTGTGTTGAGCTACTTGCGCGTTGATTAATGAATTTAGTGGTGAATAAAAAGTACATGAATAAACAAACACACTTAATGAGTCCCTATACTGCACAGTCAATACCAGCGATACAACTAATTTGGCATTTGCAGCCAACTGCGTACTATGCCTACTAAATCAGGAAACTGATACTTTGAGCATAATAGCACGCCAACATAGCATTATCAAAATCACATGTTGGATTTACTTTATTCCTCCCCAACATCTTTCTGTTTAGTTAGGGCGTTTAGCCGACGCTTTTACCCGAAGCCACTTACAGAACGTACACGTGTCAGAAGGAAGAGAACCAACAATACATCTCTGTCGGTACAGTGAGTTAGACTGGGTGTTGTGGTAAATAATGACTCCCCCCCCCCCCCCCCCCCCCCCCCCGCGCCAGCCCGGGAGGGGGCGGAGGACGAGGCAGACAGCCGTGGAGGAAGCTGCGGCAGGCGCTCTGGTCACTCCTTCACCCTCTCCCCTCATTATTTACGGGACATCTGTCAGACTCTTAATTAACGCACTCCGGCGGTTCAGACGGCGACGCAGACGAGGGTCCGTTTGGAGGAGGACGGGGTTGGACTGCAGAAAGCCTCCGAGGTGAACACAACATGTGCCATGCCGCCGTGTTGAGAAAATGCTCTTCACCCAAAGATTTACGCCTAATTAAATGAATTGAATAATAATTGTGTGAGAGGGCAGATGCTTTTGCAAAGGCCAGTTATAAAAAAAAATGGAGAGGACGGCTACAGGCCGACTCTGCCATATTGAGAGATCTCAAGGGAGCTGTAATGAGTAACTAAAATCCTAAAAGCTAATGGAAACATTGTTTTGCGATGTCTTAGATTAGAAACGTGTTGGCAGTTTAAAACCCAACAACGTCTTCTCATTATAATGAATCATTTAGCGATTAATTACTAAACAGTGACAAAAAAAACATGACTCCCAACAGAGTAAGTCACATTCAAATTCTCCTATGCTCCGAAAATGGTGGCGCTCATTTAAGTGTAACTTTGCGTTATTTTAAATGCACATGCCTACAGGGCTTTGATATAACTGTGAGGGGTATTTTCATCAGGCAACAGTCATGATGGAGGCATAATGCATCAGCCATCGAAGGGTAACATTTCTGCTTCAGACTTTTTGGTCCATGTAGGTTTTTTAGAGTCAAAAACTGGAACAAAGCTCTTGTTCAGTGTGACTGCTGTCATCAGTTTAGAAAGCCCTTCATAAGCTCTGACCTTTAGAGGAACATTACAGACGTGGACTTGGTGAATGTGGCTATTACTTTTTCAGTGAAATTTTTTATTTTATTTTTTGTTTGTCTGTCACATCATAAAATCTTATGTGTACCAATAATATATTTGGAAGCAGACATTGAGAAGAAATTATGATTATTCTTTATTTTGTATTAACTGTCATGGTGAGACAAATGCTTATTAGTGTTGTCTGAAAACAACAGAGCTTCTGTTACAGGAGATCAGAAAAGCGTCTGCAAACAGTTGGAGAGATGGACAGAAACGCAGCGTTTAGAGTGCGACAGAGCGTAGGGGCGGAGGTGTAATTGCTGTGCATTATTTGCCTTTAATTACGCCTTCCCATCAACAACAACAAAGGATTGTAGTTGCTATTGAACGTTTGTACTAATAACTAAACATATGCAGTGGTTTGTGCTCTATGGTAAAGTTTTCGGCACCATATAGATGGCATTTGGAGTCAGAGTCGAGACAACAAAGTCGAGTTACAGCCAAAATGCAATCAATGTCCAATTCAGCTGAGGTTCAATTCCAGAGGCGAACAACGCAGGTATACACCCAATCAGGGCCGGGAAATCAATCCTAATTTGCAATTTGAGGAAGTTTGAAGAGTAAGTGCCCTAAACAAAACGTAACAGCCTCTCGTTTCTTCAATCAAAAGTTCCTTCGTTTCGGCTTGTCTTCAGAACTCCTGCCTTGCCGTTCAGGCTGTCGGGTAAGACGTAACGCGGTGAAACAGGACCTCCCCCTCCCTCGGAAAGCGTGTCAGAGATAGCTCTGGCAGGTTTCAACCGGAGAGGTGGAAGACAGCACCTGGTACGCTTTAAAGATATTCATATAAACAACGTCCACTGCCAACTTGTTTCCTCTCGTTTGGTTAAAAAAATAAATAGTGGGTGCGATGGGAGATGACATTGTTTCACCTTGGCAACCAGAGAGGACCACTTTGATCCATGCTCGCCCGCCCCTCCTTTGATCCACACACGGTCACGGCGTGATAGACTGTCCACTTTGTTTTTATAGGGTCGGTTTAGCTCAGCAGGTAGGGCGAGTGTTGCCTTGAAACCAGAAGGTTGCTAGTTCGAGTGTCGAGGTGTCCCTGAGCAAGACACCTCACCCTAACTGCTCCTGACGAGCTGGCTGTCGCCCTGTGTGGCTGACACCGCCATCGGTGTATGAACTGCGAGTTGCTTGAGATAAAAGCGTCTGCTCCATGCCCTACATGGTAAAATGTAAATGTTCTCTCAGGCTCTAAAGCTTGTTCTATGGCGGCAAAGATCGCTCCTTTTTGTGCTACAGCCTCAATCGAGTTTTGGACAATTTCTACCATAATTCTCTGCAGTCTGGTCGTTTTTATGTGGTCGTATCGTAGCATGACGACAACATTAGATGGAGGAGAAGTATAACCCAGATGGAGAATGTTTTTTACTCCTAGACCGAGCGAGAAGTGTTTGGTCTCCGCTGAAGCAAATCAGTGAATACATTCCAACCTGGGTCACCGGTTTAATGAGCGTGAGAACATGCGGTCCTCGGATAACAGTTTGCAGCACGTTAATGATCGGTAATAGATAAGTTCCCCCTCTGGAGACGCAGACATCACGATAATCTCCCCGGCAGAAACGGGCGACTTATTTTCTCTTTGACGACGGGGACGACGAGCCTGGCATGAAAGACGTTTCCCGCCGACAAAGGCCAACGTACATCGGCAGAGTCTCGGCGGACTGATCCGGTAATTGGGCCGCCGTTTATCTAAATACCGTTATTACCGTTCCCCGGAACGGAGAAAAAGATTAACCAAATGTTAAGAGGATGAATCGATTTAGTACCAAAGTGTGGCAAGTGTTCAAAGAGATTTGAGCAATAATCGTCCCCGAAATTTAAATATACACAATGCAATCGTTGACATTGAATCGAGGCAAAAAAAAAGAAAGTGAACTCAGGCCTAGCTAGCGCTAAGCTACCCGTGGCGTCCCCAGGGTGAACGGGCCGGGGTCCCGGCGGCACACCCTGCCGCCGCCAGATACGACGCCCTGCCGAGGCATTGGCCTCGGTTCAGCAGCGAGGCCCGCTCCCATCATCACCCCCCAACCCGGTGCCCGTGAGGCTCGGCGTTCGATTCCGAACATTCACAAAGAGTGTGATGTTCAACCCCGCATTCAGGATCTCCATCTCTTGATGTTGGGGTAAAAGCGGGGTATTATTATTACTATTAATAATAAATTAACAGTGTTTATTTAATAATTAATCTGTTTGGTGTTAATGGTTTGTGTTCCAGTGGATTTATCACTCGTTCCAGTTAAACGGTTTGAGCTACCAGGAGCGTCTGCATATCAAACCCAGATGAAACCGCCTCGTTCTGACGGTGACACCATGACGTTATGCTGCTGCCGCCGTCGCCTTATTACCTTTTAATCCAGGCAGCGCGTGCGTCCGGAGAGAGCAGGAGCAGGAGGAGGCAGGAGGAGGAGGAGGCGTTGGCTCCAGATGTTCAGCAGAGATAGCTCCGAGAGGAGAGCGAGCAGCTCCACGCCGCGCTCGGCCCCGATGAAGACCGGCGGGTCGCACCGCGACGCAAATCCACACCACCGAGGAGCCGGGCTGTCCGGCCCTCAGTGAGGAGGAGGAGGAGGAGCAGGAGTAGGAGGGGGAGGAAGAGGAGGAGGGGGAGGAGGAGCAGGAGGAGGTGGAGGAGGAGGAGGAGCAGGAGGAGGAGGAGCAGGAGGAGGAGGAGGAGGAGCAGGAGGAGGAGTAGGATGAGGAGGAAGAGGAGGTGCAGGAGGAGGAGGAGGAGGAGCAGGAGGAGGAGAGGGGAGGAGGAGCAGGAGGAGGAGGAGGAGGGGGAGGAGGAGCAGGAGGAGGAGGAGGAGGAACAGGAGTAGGAGGAGGAGCAGGAGGAGGAGGAGGAGGAGCAGGAGGGGGAGGAGGTGCTCCGAACGAGATCCAGTAGGCTCAGCGCAAGACGACTTAACAGTGAAAGATTTCACCGTCTCATCAAGCATTAGCTGGGCTCTTTCAATAGGATAACAAATGTTATATCGTTAGCCTCATAGCAAAATTGCCTTAATCTTATTTCTGAAAAATTATGCATTTTTGATGCTAAATACAAGATGAACCTTAAAATATGGCTACGGCAATTATGCTATGAGGCTAACGATGTAGTAAAAATATATTAATCAATTTTATTATGAAAGGTTATGAAAAGAGGTTAGATCCAAGATTTGTTAAGAGAGAGAGAGACAGGAAAGAGCGGAATAGAGCAAGATTTAAAAATCGAAATCTTCCTTCCAACACCTTTGAGAAAATCTGCCTATTTAGTTTCCAATTCTAACAGAAGCAGGCTTCCTTCTGAAGGTTCTCAGAAGGGGGGGAGAGCCCCACCCCCCCGGTCAGCCATTTATGAACTCACTCGCGCCTTTCAGAGTCCAAGGTCCAACATGCATGGAGCTCCTTCTCTGATGTGCTCTGCTATTATTCTCCATTTTACAGTGGCCTTATGAAAAATAAATCCATAATATACTGCCATTCAATAAACAGGCTGAGGAGAGCATAATTCAGCCTGGAGCTCTATTGGAAATTCCAGCAGAATCAATAGTTTGACTTCCACTCTTCTAATGTAGTTTCAGCAAAAGGGTGAGAAATGCTCTCTTCGTTTCAATTGGTTGAGGATATATATAGACATATATCTTATATATTTTTTGCTAACATTTCCCGGCGCAAGTGCAACGCTTCTGACATTCCTACGCCCAATGTTTTGTTGCATTGGTACAGATGAAAATATCCTTTGTGCCGCTTGCAGCTGAACTGCTCATTCACTTCAGTGCTGAGCAGTTGCTAGGGTACAGCAGCGCACGTACATATCGCGCTCCTCTATTAATTACCTCCAGAGGATTCTGTGTTTGAATCAACCCGTCTGGCACAGTCAACACATCTGCTTTACTGTGCAACAACATCACGAAAGACACACACGCACACACACACACACACCTCTTCCTATCCACATTACCTCATGTGGCCTGCCTTGTGTTCACCCGGTGAGTCAAGGTTTCCCACACTGAACACACACCTGGTTGTTGGAGCAAAATCATTCTGTGCAGACGAAAGCGCTGTCGATGATGATGATGATGATGATGATGGCAGTGCAGCCAGCAGAGGTATAGGGAGAGCTTTGATTACACATATGAATGCAGCCGGCCCCACGCCCCTCCACCGTCAATGTTTTCCACCCCAAGTGATGTAAAGTAGTGTGTCTGGGAGTCGAGGGGAGAAGCTGCCCACACGTCATCTTTGATCACCTCCTCGGGGTGGGGGGTGGGGGGGGGATACATGATTCAAGTTCCAGGCCCTGAATTTGATTTGCTCAAGCTATTGTAAAAAAAAACCTCTTTAAACACACATCTGAGACTGCATGAGAATTCAGTTTTAGTATCATTGCGCCTTCAACCTCAAAGTATGCTAGCCTGTGTTGCTTGGCAACCCATTCGCTGTCTTGAGGAACTATATACCCGGGCGGACTAGTGATGATTTGTTTTCAATATATAATCGCACTTGAGGTTGCTGCTGTGTGTTTATGTGGTGAAATATTACTGGCTAGTCTCCGGTAACCGTTTAACTAACCGATTCATAACAGCACCAGTTCACTCGAGGCCTCGGTTCTCAGCGAATTCAAAACGGCGAGGGGAAGTCCTAAAACCTCCTCCAAATCACGATAATCCCCGGCCTCTCGCGGCTCGTTGAGAGACGAGAGGATTGATTTTATGACAGACAGGTGTTCCGCTGAAGGTTGGTGGGTGGAGAGGAGGACGGAGCTCTCCAAACGACCCTCGAGTGTTTTAGAACGGCAGAGAGATCTAAGTAGACGAGGTCACGCTGCCGGATAAAAAGGCTGTTCACTTGTTTAAACTTCTTTCATGCCGGTGTTAACTCGCGGCGAGGCATTGAGCCTCCCCTCCATTCAGCACCAGCGCCCTTACTGGTGCCACGCATAAAGGAGAGAATGGATCAGGATGTATTTACTGCGCCTCAAAGTCTTAAATAGGAACACCTGGAATTGCTCAGGCTAATGGCGAGCACCTCTTTTTCTAAATCGGTTCAAGCCCGGAGGGGCTTCTCTATTTACCGACTGCGATTATCAAAGGAGACGTCTCCAGAACGTATAGATATCGGGGCATCATTTGATGTAACCAGAGGGTGAGACACACACAGCAAACCCACAGGATGGTTTTCCAATTTAAATGGCTTCCTGTCTCCCCTTCCCCAAAATTGGATAATCATATTCCTCCGAAGGAAATTGCTGCAACCTTTAGAGAAATATGGGTCCCGCGACTATTGTGTTTATACGATAACGGCCGCTGACATCCAGTCTTCAAACCCAAAAAATTAAATGATAATAATAGGTTATATACACCATCTGCATCCCCGGGAAGCTGTTAAGTGTTTTTAAAAGCCATTATCCTGATGCTAAAGTAATTTTGAATTAGTGTTCCAATGGATGGCGTCCATTATCATAATGACAGTTTTATTTTTCTGGAAAATGTTATGGCACTGTATGCTGAAATATGGAGTTTCAGAGTGTTGACTTATTCATGAGGCATAAGTTACCTCAAAGAGAATTAAATAAAATATGAAACTCTTTGTCTCCCCCCCCTCTCTCCCTCCCTCCTCCCCCTTGTCCCCAAGAGGCCCTCTAAAAACATGAAGCCTGAGTGCGAGCCTTCCCTAGGTAATGAAGTGCTGGATTCAATCAACAAGGCCCCTCCAACTCCCACGGCTGGCTGGGAGAAACCGCAGAATCGTTAACTAATCTAGACAGGGTAAACTGGAAAAACATGCCGTTTTTTTCTCCTTCTCCGCATGGTTTCAAATTGGAAGGACTCCGTGAAGCGTTGAGGACAATCTGGCAAGGTTGACGCAATGCCTCAAACGTGGTTTCCAATCTCGGTCACTGAGACCTTTCAGAGGTAATGTAGACAAAGAGAGAGACGACAAAGAGAGGTAGGACAATGAGAGAGACGTTGGCACGAAGTAAACTACAAACGGGGCCTTTTGCAATGTAAATGCTGACTACAATGTCACTCCCTCTTGAGGCCCGATCAAAACAACTCATCAGACGAGCCCCCACGTCAGCTTGATGGACATTTCCCTCGAGGACTCCCCAATTACCACACTAATCAGTGCCCACAGATACCAGTTAACCAACGGTTCGACAAACCCACCGAACGAAGTGAGATGCTCACACCAGAGCCAGTTCTGAGCACAACAAGACATGCATCCGCCCCCCCCTCCTGCCTACCTTCCAGCCGTGTGTGTGTTTCTGGGTGCAGCTGTGCACGTGGCATTACGGCACACATTATATATGGAAATGCATGACCTTTGCGGGGCCTCCCACGCACCGGCGCCGCGCTTTCATCTGTGTTCCACCCTGACGCGCGATGTCACGCCCGTTATCGGCCGTCTCACCCGCGGGCCCGTCCGCCTATCTGAAGAAATCCTCACAGATAGAGACCCGGTGGCGCTCAGATCAAAAGGTTGGAGTCGCGCTCCTCTGTTGTCGGGGTTCCGTCGTTTAATGTTTCCTGATTGAATTCGTTGCCGTTAAAATAAAAAGAAGAAAATCACAAAAGATAAAAAAAATAAAAAAAAGCCTTTTTTTTTTTTTTAAATCAACCACCAGGATCTGGGGTCTTTCGTAATATCGGGGGGGATCGGGCGAATCAAAGGAAACGGAGGACAACTTTGGAGCAGGGTCGGAAACATTCGGATGAAGACTAGAATCTGACTTTTATCTTCTGCGTCGGCGGCAGAGGAAGCAGAGGCGCGGTGTCTGGAGATCAGGTGTTAGGAACGGTTTGTCACCTCCGTGTCGCGACGCCTTAATTAAGTTAACAGCGCAGCACCTCGACGCCGCCGGGGCGAAGCCATATGCTGCCGTCTCTCCCGAGGCCCACCGCGCTGCCAGGAAGACACATCGCTCCCTGGGTGACACCGGGTGGATCAGACTACTTATGAGAAAAAAGACTCAGGAATATGGAAATATATCGCCTACGCTGACCAAATGACTTTCTCCATAGTTAGAAGAAGTCTCTGCCTTTAGTTTGCATGTGTACTCGCTGTAGCACCTTTAGAACTACTGGTCCAGGAAAGAACCTCCCATGACACTATGACTAAGGGATCAGTGCCATTAAACTGTGTTAAACACTATGTTGTTAAACACCTCGCTGTTCACTTAAGGGGTTTAAAGTCATTCAGTGATGCGGTGCCGTTGTCGTGTGTTCTCCTACTTGCTCCTACGCGACGAAAACCTTCTACCCTGTCACCAAAACGCACAGGTTTGGTGTGATTACGGGTCCATTAAACCATATCCCATAATTTCATTAGTCGAGTGATGAAACAAGTGCCGTCCAGTGAGTGTCAGATGAACGTCATCAAGAGGCACGTATCAGGAGGCCACTAGCTGAAGGTAGAGGTGCAGGTATGGGTGATATCACGTCATTTCATTTGACTGCTTCCTTTACCACTGAGCCCTTCAGCGGTCGCTTTCATCCGCTGACTCACAGCACACTGTCGGAGGCGGGCAGGCCATTAGGGTGCCTTGCTGAAGGCTGCCTACAGGCGGAAGGTGGACTTTGAACCCCGAACCTTACTCCAGGCTGGGAGTCAGAGCCCCCCACCAGCGCTGGACCATCCTCCCCCTAGATCCGGTATCGGCAGTGTCTGCCATCAAAGGTAGAAATGGTGCAGACAAAGGCAGGGGGAAGCAGCTCCTAGTCTGGGGGTGAGATACTTCCACAATGTCTCTCCTCCTCCTCCTCTCTTACAGAGTGAACCCCCAGCTCTCCTCCTCCTCCTCCCCCACCTCTCCTCCTCCTGTCCTTCCACACGGTGAACCCGTCTCCCTCCTCCTCCTGTCCTTCCACACGGTGAACCCGTCTCCCTCCTCCTCCTGTCCTTCCACACGGTGAACCCGTCTCCCTCCTCCTCCTGTCCTTCCACACGGTGAACCCGTCTCCCTCCTCCTCCTGTCCTTCCACACGGTGAACCCGTCTCCCTCCTCCTCCTGTCCTTCCACACGGTGAACCCGTCTCTCTCCTCCTCCTGTCCTTCCACACGGTGAACCCGTCTCCCTCCTCCTCCTGTCCTTCCACACGGTGAACCAGACCCTGACTCTGCTCGTCTGCTGCTGCTTCAGCGACTCGGGGGCTCAGAGGCGACGCTAGAGCTGGCGAGACGACCGGCAGCAGCAGAACATCCACCCCCTCCATCCTCTCCTCCTCCTCCACCCCCTCATCCTCCCCCTCAGGTCTGGCGGGAGTACAGTGCGGCTCAGCGGGGGGGGGGGGGGGGGGGGGGGGGGGGGGGGCGAGGTTTCGGAGGCGTCTGGTGTGAGCTAACGCCGTTACCACCGTGCTTATTGAATTACCGCAGCATGACGGAAGGTTAGCCGCTAATTGCAGGACATTCTGCCGGCCGAGGTGATGTGGGGGGGGGGAGTGCATAATAAGCACCTGGATTCCAACGCACCCCGACTTGTCTCCCTGCATCAATACAGCCAGGGTTTAATCGGGTGCAGACTCCCGATGATGCATTATGTAAGGCTGGGATCAAAGCGGCGTCTGCTCTGTTAAGCAGCGGAGCTTCGGCGTTGGCTCCTGTAAGAAGCCTCCGTGTGACACCTTTGTCTCTGCGTCTCCGTGCAGTACCCAGAGTCAGCATCTACACCCGAGCTCTGCTTTGGTGGGGTCTTGTGACTGTGGCGCTGCCTTCTCCGGTGAACTAAGTTGGAGGCTTGAGGCAGACATAAAAGGGCCATCTAGGGCAGAAGTCTGCCTTGCTCCAGAGCTCCTGCTTCCTCACCAGTGGTCGTCGAGAGGTGGCCTCCTCTGGGAAGGTCAAAGGTCATTATGTACCTCTTGTTCAGATGGCGCGACATGGATTGGGGATGAAGGCGCGAGCCCTCTTTTGTCGGCTGTGGGGCTTCCTGGATGAGCCAACCGAATTGTATACCTGGTGTGTTCGTTGGCAAACCTATCACGGGTATCTGCTCAGAGATGTTTCTAACGTGAATATCTTTCTTCATGGAGAACAAAAGACGCAGACAACACGTTGTTCCAACTTTTTGGGGGTTTGTTAATCAAAAGGCTTCATAAATAGTTTGAGTATATACACCACTTTACATAGCAGAGTCCAGGTCAACAATGCCGCTTTCATATTAAACTCCTCTTATCCTATAAGAAAAGAAACCAATCAAACCAAACATTAGCTACTCATCAATTTCTCAGTTGCGACAGGAGTGCACAACCTCCACCACCACGACCCAGCCCCGCTCAGACCGGGGACGCAGGACATGTACAAACGTAGAAAACATAAAAACAAACAAACACTTCATCTTCATCATCTTCAGCGGAGCAGCTGCATTCGGACGGGGAGGACTCAGACGGACGAGGCCCAGTGACGGCCGTCACGACGATGGGTCGTGACGGCCGGGTGAGCGGGATCCTTCCAGAACTCTCTCCAGACGGGCTACAGATGAGAGGAGGAGAGGCGCGGTGATGGCGGGGGCGGCTGCGTCTCCTTCAGCCCCTGAATCCATTAGGCGGCGGGCGGCCGCGTGCGGGCCCCTTGTTGTCCATTAGCCGCCTGATGAAGGGCCCTTGGAGCCTATATCAGGGGCCCGCAGGAGGGCCGTTGTCCTCACCCGATCCACCCAAACCTCGCCCTCGTGGTCGACCCGCTGCTTATTCTAGTTTTCCCTTTTCCCTCCCAATAGTGTTATGATGTCAGAGTACATTTGAAACTGAACCGAGGAAAAACAAAAAACAAAAAGAAAAAACCCGCCCCCAGAACGAGAACCCGCCCCTCAGACGAGAACCCGCCCCTCAAAGCGAGAACCCGCCCCTCAGACGAGAACCCGCCCCTCAAAGCGAGAACCCGCCCCTCAAAGCGAGAACCCGCCCCTCAGACGAGAACCCGCCTCTCAAAGTGAGAACCCGCCCCTCAGACGAGAACCCGCCCCTCAAAGCGAGAACCCGCCCCTCAAAGCGAGAACCCGCCCCTCAAAGCGAGAACCCGCCCCTCAAAGCGAGAACCCGCCCCTCAAAGCGAGAACCCGCCCCTCAAAGCGAGAACCCGCCCCTCAGACGAGAACCCGCCCCTCAAAGCGAGAACCCGCCCCTCAAAGCAAGAACCCGCCCCTCAGACGAGAACCCGCCCCTCCAAAGAGAACCCGCCCACACAGCAGACGTCTCCTTCGTGAGGCGTTCCACGGTCGAGCTCCCCGACCCGAGCCCCAACCCAGACGGCGCCGTGTGCGTCTGGTCCACCGCAGTCCGCCGTATAAACCCAAACCCCGGCCGCGTCGGTGGGGTACGTCTGGGTGCTCCTCGCCATCGTCTTCTTCACCGTCCCTCTTCGTCTTCGTCGTCACTGCGGCCGGGCGGTCCTCAGAGCCCCCCCCCCCCCCCACCCGCCCCCAGCCCGGTGTCTAGAGGCTGGGTCGACGGAGCGAGCCCCGCCCCCTGGGCTGTGCCGGCCGCTCCGATCAGCGAGCGCCGCTACGTCGCGGCTGCGCCGCCGCCGGCTACTTGCTCACCGACAGCAGCAGGTTAACCTGCAGACAAGGGGGGGGGGGGGGGGGGGGGGGGGGGGGAACGGCCGCTCGTTAGCACGCAAACCCCACCGCTCCCTCGACTCAGACATATAAAACCTGAAGGTCAGAGAGTGTGTGTGTCTGTGTGTGTGTCTGTGTGTGTGTCTGTGTGTGTGTGTGTGTCTGTGTGTGTGTCTGCATTCGTGTGCCTGCATGTGTGTGTCTGTGTGTGTGTGTATGTGTGTGCCTGCATGTGTGTGTCTGTGTGTGTGTCTGTGTGTGTGTCTGCATGTGTGTGCATGCCTGAGGGGGACGTGTTTGTGAGTCTGTGTGTGCGTGCGGGGGACGTTTGCGTGCGTGCGTTGGGCCGTGTGTGTGTGTGTGTGTGTGCGACGGTACGTGTGTGTGTTCCTAAGCAGCGGGCTTCCAGGGCAGGGCGGCGGCGGCGGCGGCGGCGGCGGCGGCGGCGGCGGCGGCGGCGGCGGGCTCACCTGCTCCATGGAGGGGCAGGCGATGATCTGGAGGTCCTCCCCGCTGTACTCCTCCTGCAGCAGGGCGTGGGCCTTCAGGAACACCTGCTGGATGTTGTTCTGGAGGGCCACCACCACCACAACAACAACAACAACAGACAAAAACACAAACAACAACAGTCACATGATTGCGTCATCAAAGCCGCAATCAGCGGCGGTGAGCCGGCCCACTTTGTTTTGGTGAAAGTGTGTTTTGATTGAGTCTCACGGTTCTCATGTGTCTGTTCGGGAGCCCCGGATCGCATGAGAACCGTGAGACTCAATCAAAACACAATTTAAAGCAAAACAAAGTGGGGCAGATAAAAAAAATAAATAAACACAAAAAAAATAAGACATGATGCATTTTAGCGCCCGGCCCCCACCCCTCGCATGATCTTGTTGCCATGTCAACGGTAAATTAGTTTCTCTCGTCAAGATTCAGTTAGCCGCCACTTGGGCAGGGAACAAAGGAGAGGACAAAGGCTCCTCCTCCACACACACACACACACACACACACACACACACACACACACACACACACACACACACACACACACACACACACACACACACACACACACACACACACACACACACACACACACACACACACACACACAGGATTAAGTGGGGCCGGTCTCGTGACACCCACCCTGACGGGCTTGAAGAGGATGAACTCGGTGTCCCTGTTGGCCAGGTACAGAGACATGCTCTGCAGCGTGGCCGGCAGCTTGCCCTTCATCACGCGGTAGGTCGCCGTCACTATCTCGTTGATCTTGGCTGCAAACAGTAAGAGAGATATGACGGTAAGAGGAACGGCGGGGACGCCGCCCGACACAAACACAATAAAACACAGTGATATGACGGCCGTGTAAGCCACAGCGGGCCCCTGAGTTACGAGCGCGGCGCCACTTCGGCGCGGGGGGGGTGGGTACCTGGCTGGGCCCAGGGCTGCTGTGACAGGTTGTATGTGGGCCCGCCCTCGATGGCCATGGTCTTCAGAGCCGCAACCTGAGCACAAACAACAAACGACAGCGCTCAGACGAGGCGGATCCATAACCCCTGAACAGAGCGTGCCCCCCCTCATCGATCGGCCCCGACTTGACATTCTCCCGGTGGAAATGTGCCACTTCCCTGTGATCAGCTCATTATCCTAAACTACAGTCTGCGAAGGTTAAAGACACACACACACACACACACACACACACACACACACACACACACACACACACACACACACACACACACACACACACACACACACACACACACACACACACACACACACACACACACACACACACACACACACACACACACCCCTCAGCAGCTGAAGGTCAGGTGCTACCTTGGCAAGCAGCTCCTCCAGAGTTCCTACGAAGATGTGCGTCTGCTGCTGGATGAACTGCTCACAGCTCAGCTTCAGGTAGCGATCCACGTCCTTCTTAGAGTCAATGTAGTGCTCCTTGATCTCTGGGGTCCCCTGGGGGGGGGGGAAGGGGGGAGGAGGAGAGATGGTTAGGAGGGGGAGGAGGAGGAGGAGGAGGAGGAGGAGAGATGGGTGAGGAGGAGGAGGAGGAGGAGGAGGAGGAGGAGGGGGAGAGATGGGTGAGGAGGAGGAGGAGGAGGAGGAGGAGGAGGAGGAGGAGGAGGAGGAGGAGGAGGAGGAGGAGGAGAGATGGGAAGGAGGGACACACAAGGGGGGAGGGGGAGGAGAGATGGAAGAGAGGGACACACACACACACTCACACACTCACACTCAAGCTTTATGGTATCAAGTGTCGTTTGCCTGAGCAGGGGTTGCTATCAAAGCCCAGCAAACGTCTGGCTGGGGAGCAGACGCGCTCTTACCTCCAACAGGAACTCCAGGATGGCGTTGTGACTGTTAAGTCGGAAGAATTTGGGAACAGCCTTGGGGTTGAGGATTTTGAAGGCAGCGTCTGAAAAAAAAAAAAAAAAAAAGCTGAAAAAAACCGGATTACATGATGGGCTGGCGAAGCCTGACAGTGCCCCCTAGTGCTGCTGGGTAATAATAACCTTGGCAGCGCACCGGGGAATGGGAAAGGAGGCCCATGTCTACCTCCCCTTCTCTCCAATCTCCCTCCCCTACTCCACCTCCCTACCTCCCGCCACCTCTCTCCCCCTCCCCTCCCCCTCCTCCCTCCCACACTCTCTCCCCCCTCCCCCCACCTCCCCTCCCTCATGTTCCTCTCCCCCTCCCCCTCCTCCCTCCCACACTCTCTCCCCCCTCCCCCCACCCTTACCCTCCCTCCTCCGTCTCCCAGAGCCTTGTGGTTTATGTACATTACAGGGACTCTGAATGGCCAGTAGCCCCCCCCCCCCCCCCCCGGCCCTAATGGCGGCCCAGTGAGCGTTATGGGTGGCGGTCACTTAGCGACCGTGACAAGGTGACTGGCGCCGCCCGCCGCCGCCGGACTCACCTCGGGTCTTCTTCAGGTCCAGGGAGATCTCCTTGATGGCGAAGTCAGTGTGGAACGGGGCGATCTGCTCGCGCATGATCAGCAGGTGTTTGATCAGGAAGAGCTGCCCGTCTACCTGAGTCTGTGGAGGGGTGGGGCAGCGGTGTGAGAAGACCTCTGAGCAGACCTAGAGCAGACCTAGAGCAGATCCGAGACCTAGAGCAGAACTAGAGCAGAGCAGACCGAGAGCAGACCTAGAGCAGACCTAGAGCAGAGCAGACCGAGAGCAGACCGAGAGCAGACCTAGAGCAGACCTAGAGCAGAGCAGACCGAGAGCAGACCTAGAGCAGACCTAGAGCAGACCTGAGACCTTAGAGCAGACCTAGAGCAGACCTGAGACCCCAGAGCAGACCTGAGACCTAGAGCAGACCTAGAGCAGACCTGAGACCTAGAGCAGACCTAGAGTAGACCCAGAACAGACCTCCGAGCAGACCTAGATCAGACCTAGAGCAGACCTGAGACGTAGAGCAGACCCAGAGCAGACCCAGAGCAGACCCAAAGCAGACCTAGAGCAGACCTAGAGAAGACCTAGATCAGATCCAGAGCAGACCTAGAGCAGTCCTAGAGCAGAGCTAGAGCAGACCTGAGACCTAGAGTAGACCTAGAGCAGCCCTAGAGCAGCCCTAGAGCAGACCCAGAGCAGCCCTGAGACCTAGAGCAGACCTGAGACCTAGAGCATACCGAGAGCATACCTAGAGCAGACCCAGAGCAGACCCAGAGCAGACCTGAAACCTAGAGCATACCTACAACAGACGTAGAGCAGACGTAGAGCAGACCCAGAGCAGACCCAGAGCAGACCCAGAGCAGACCCAGACCCGAGACCTAGAGCAGACCTGTAGCGGCCGGTAGCTACTCTGAAGGGCATCGCTAAGCTTAACCGCGTTGTGGGGGATACGAGAGAGGAGAAAAGGGGTCATTCTTTTCTGGGGGGGCGATAAGCCGGGATTAGCGACGGCCCCATAACGGGGATGCGATCGATGTGGAGACAAAAGAGGGCGGCGGCCCACGTTTGTTGTTTAGCGACTGGCTTAAACGGCGGTAAAAGACTCGAACGCTGGAGAGCCGCCATGAGAGGAGCCATCCGGAGACGGCGGGCTGCGTGCGTTCAGGGCGCGGCCGGCCCCGCTGATATCGACCGTGGGTTTGAAGGTGAGCGGACCCAATAAACAAAGAAAGGAGAAGCAACGGGCTGAACGCTCCGTGGAGCGCGTGACAGCGTTCGTTAACGTCCCGGGTAAAAGACGATGCCGGCCGCGACCTCATTAAGGCGCCGCAGTCAAACGCCTCATTAAAACATTATCAGGCCACAGAGAAACCGTCCAGCCTCCCTGGTCTGCCTTATTTATTTCGGCACGAAGAGTGGAAGCTGAGGCAGTGGAGCAGAGGCCCTGCCGCACCCGGACACCACAACAACACAAGAGACTAAACGAAAACACAAGGCTCTGCTACCACACAAGGCTGTGCTACAACACGAGGCGGTGCTACAACACGAGGCGGTGCTACCACACAAGGCTGTGCTGCAACACGAGGCGGTGCTACAACACGAGGCTGTGCTGCAACACAAGGCTGTGCTACAACACGAGGCGGTGCTACAACACAAGGCTCTGTTACCACACAAGGCTGTGCTACCACACAAGGCTGTGCTGCAACACGAGGCTGTGCTACAACACGAGGCTGTGCTGCAACACGAGGCTGTGCTACAACACGAGGCGGTGCTTTAACACGACAACACTGCTGGAACAAGAGGCTGTGCCCTGCTCACCTTATTCTTGAGGATGATGTCCGAGGCCTTGAGCAGCGACTGGATGCAGGCCGACAACGCCTCCTGAGATAAACCCTGGAACACAGCTCTCTGGGGAACACAAAAAGGAACACAGACACACACGTCAGAACCACCAGAGAGGGGTTTCCTCTTTATGGAGGGGTCACCTCGTTAGAGAGGGGTCACCTCGTTAGAGAGGGGTCACCTCGTTACAGAGGGGTCTCCTCGTTACAGAGAGGTCTCCTCGTTAGAGGGGCCACCTCGTTAGGGAGGGGTCGCCTCGTTAGGGAGGGGTCACCTCGTTTGAGAGGGGTCTCCTCGTTAGGGAGGGGTCACCTCGTTAGAGCGGGGTCACCTCGTTAGGGAGGGGTCACCTCGTTAGAGAGGAGGTCTCCTCGTTAAGAGAGGGGTCTCCTCGTTAGAGGGGTCACCTCATTAGAGAGGAGGTCTCCTCGTTGAGAGGGGTCTCCTCGTTAGAGGGGTCATCTCATCACAGAGGGGTCTCCTCATTAGAGATGGGTCTCCTCGTTAGGGAGGGGTCTCCTCATTAGAGAGGGGTCTCCTCGTTAGGGAGGGGTCTCCTCGTTAGGGAGGGGTCTCCTCGTTAGAGAGGGGTCTCCTCGTTAGAGAGGGGTCTCCTCGTTAGAGAGGGGTGGGTCACCTCGTCAGGGAGGGGTCTCCTCGTTAGAGAGGGGTCACCTCGTTAGGGAGGGGTCACCTCGTTAGAGAGGGGTGGGTCACCTCGTTAGGGAGGGGGGTCTCCTCGTTACAGAGGGGTCTCCTCGTTACAGAGGGGGCGTGGCTTGGGCTGGAGGGCGGGGCTGGAGCCGGGGGGCGGGGCAGGGGGCAGGGCCCACTCACGTCGATGCAGCGGTACAGCTTGGAGAGGCAGACCAGCGTGCGGCGCACCGTGGGGTACCACATGCCGTGCAGGTCCGCCGGGGAGATGGAGGCCTGCATCCGCGACGCGTCCGTCACGCCTGCCGGGAAGAGACGCAACAAAACAACGTATCAACACTAATCACGCACCGGGAACCAGCCGAGACGCGTTGCTGGTATTAACAAGGCCAGAGGTGTTGGGGACATAAACAAAGTGACATATGATCCAGGACGTCATTCAGTGACGGCTCATTAGCATAAAGAACCAGTGTGTGCCGGAGCCTATTGATTGGCTGAATCCAATGACAAATAAAACGCTGTGCATCATGGGATTTAGCGTGGGAGTAAGTGGGCCCATCAGTTGTATTTCACGGTGCATTATGGGTATTAATTAGTGCACTACATAAGGGAACCACAGTTGTACGCTCACATTTTGGACAACACTACTAAAATGGTGACATCCTAAATAGGAACTTTACGGGGGCTCAGATGGACCGATTGGGACAAAGTGAGAGTCAGGAGGAGGAACCAAGAGGAGGTGTCGTACTGGCGGTGCTGCTCCGCCGCGAGCCGGGGTCTTCCAGGCGGACGTCGGAGAAGGAGGCCTCCTGGGACAGCAGCTTGATCTGCTCCTCCTTCAGGCTCTGGGCGATCCTCTGTGGAGCCCAAACACACCACCCACGAACCCCGTTTATGACGTTAAGGAGCAGAGCAGAGGCGGGCCGGGGGTTAACGAGGAGGAGGAGGGGGAGGGAGAGGGAGCGAGGGGAACGAGAGAGAGGTGCGAGGGACAGGAGGACGAGGAGAGAGGATGGGGAAAGGGACCACCGGATGAGGAGAGAGAGAGGGGAGAGGGACCACCAGATGAGGAGGAGGAGGAGAGAGAGAGGGGAGAGGGACCACCAGATGAGGAGGAGGAGGAGAGAGAGAGGGGAGAGGGACCAGCAGATGAGGAGGAGGAGAGAGAGGATGGGGAAAGGGACCACCGGATGATGAGGAGGAGGAGGAGAGAGAGGGGAGAGGGACCACCAGATGAGGAGGAGGAGGAGGAGGAGGAGGAGGAGGAGGAGGAGGAGGAGGAGGAGGAGGGAGAGAGAGGGACCACCGGATGCGGAGGAGGAGGAGGAGGGAGAGAGAGGGGAGAGGGACCACCGGATGAGGAGGAGGAGGAGAGAGAGGGGGGAGAGGGACCACCGGATGAGGAGGAGGAGGAGAGAGGGAGGGGAGAGGGACCACCGGGTGAGGAGGAGGAGGAGAGAGAGGGGGGAGAGGGACCACCGGAGGAGGAGGAGGAGGAGGAGAGAGAGGGGGGAGAGGGACCACTGGATGAGGAGGAGGAGGAGAGAGAGAGGGGAGAGGGACCACCGGATGAGGAAGAGGAGAGAGAGAGAGGGGAGAGGGACCACCGGATGAGGAGGAGGAGGAGAGAGAGGGGGGAGAGGGGACCACCGGATGAGGAGGAGGAGGAGAGAGAGGGGGGAGAGGGACCACCGGATGAGGAGGAGAGAGAGAGAGGGGAGAGGGACCACCGGATGAGGAGGAGGAGAGAGAGAGAGGGGAGAGGGACCACCGGATGAGGAAGAGGAGAGAGAGAGAGGGGAGAGGGACCACCGGATGAGGAAGAGGAGAGAGAGAGAGGGGAGAGGGACCACCGGATGAGGAGGAGAGAGAGAGAGAGAGGGGAGAGGGACCACCGGATGAGGAGGAGGAGGAGAGAGAGGGGGGAGAGGGACCACCGGATGAGGAGGAGGAGAGACAGAGAGACGGGAGAGGGACCACCGACTGCATCAGGTGCTGCACTGTCTTTATCTTTCAGCTTTTAAGCTTCAATGTTAACTGCCGAGAAATTGAAATCCTTGAGGTCTTACTGCCGTCTCGCCCTACAAAGAAGATGTAAAAAAGAGGCGCTCGTACCGAGAGTACAAATCACGCGGCCCGGTGTCCTTTATATCGACGTGTCAGAAACACACCGCCACTTACTTTGTGTTTCTCAAACGGGGACAGGAATCCATTAAAGTGGGCCAGTGTTAGCGGCCGACGGCTCGCTAATGTGGTTCCCACGCCATCAATGATGCATGGGCATCGCAACGGCAGCGGCACATAATTAAGCTAACTATATATAGTCCGGCGAATTGTTATTAATATTTGAACAATTAAGAAGCGGCAGTGCAACAACATTACCAGGAGCCGGAGGCAACGCTGTTTCACCACACAAAAGCGTTTCTAATTGTCTGAGTCGCCCCTCGCTGCCGTGTGAAGAACTAGACGTTTGTTTTCTTCAGGTTATTATTATTTAAAGCTGCTTTAAAAAAAGGACTCGAGACTTTTAGAGACAGAGGGCAGAAAACAGAGGAAGCAAGAGCAACGATTTTTGTAATAAACAACCCGGGGAAACATCCCCACCCCCCCCCCCCCCCCCCCCCCCCCCCCCCCCCCCCCGTCGAGGAGTGTTGCGTTCTGCACCACTGATTTACAGCCGCGTTCTCACAGTGCATTTCACTCACTAATGGCTGACGGAGGGCTTGGGCATCTCTAACAAACCCCACTCAAATAACGGCCCCTAAATCTCCCCCGAAGCTCCTTTAAGAGCTCCGCCGGACCACGATGGCGGCGGCGGCGGCGGCGGGGGCGGCGGCTTGCCTCCATCATCTCCAGCTTCTCTGGGTAGGCCAGGTCTCCGGGCGCGGGGTTGTAGCCCGTGATGTCCGTCTGGATGTAGATGTGGGTCCGGTACACCAGCCTCTCCTGCACGTCCTCCAGCATCTGCTTCACCACCGCGTCAAAGGCCCCCAACTGGCCCGCTGCAGACACACACACAGACACACATGCATGCCAACGCACACCCAGGTACACAGATGCATTCCAACGTACACACGATTGCCAATCACTCACACACACACACACACACACACACACACACACACACACACACACACACACACACACACACACACACACACACACACACACACACACACACACACACACACACACACACACACACACACACACACACACTAAATCAAACCAGCTCCGGGTGGGGACAGTCTTGTCGGTTGTAATTAACCGCTGGGGGCGGGCAGACGCCATTGTCTTATTTATTTACGCGTGCACGGGGTAATGACTGCAACGTGCCCGCTGATGGGCGTGCGCGTGATATGAGAGGAGGCGTATGGACGCCAGCAGAGGTCAGGGAGACGTAACGAGGCCTCGTGGGAGGAATCATTCACTGCCAAGGTTGACCCGATTGAGTTCTGAATGAGTGACTGGGCGGGACGGGAGATTACAGATTAATTTAGAGCGGGAGGAGAGGCGTGTGTTGGCGCGCCTCCGGTGACAAACCGCCCGGCCTCCGTTTAGCTAAGGCAATACGCAGGCGTCCTCACGCATCAGCCTGCAGGGGAATTAAAATACGCACGTGATGCAATTCCCGCGTGTGCAATAAGGGGGCAGCATACTGCTGAAAGAAGTCGGTTCGATTTCGGTCGGCCGAGACAGAAGACGTCCTTCAAAGAGAAAGACGGATTTGTTTTGAGCTCTGTGTTTTTTGTTTTCGGTCACAGACCGTTCAGATACGGGGTAATCCGATCAAAACACACGTCCGCATTGCCATCATCTGCAGAAAATGTGAGGTGCAAGATTTATCGAGAAATATGTTTATTTACGGCTAAGGTCTGCTTCGATTAGGTTCCTCTCCGTGATCACATTAAAGGTCCCATGACCGACCACCAGGTGTGGTGAGATTAGCCGTTACAAGCCGTTTCGAGTCAGCTGACTGCTTCATTTTAAAACACCTTGAGCAAACACTCAATGCTCCGCCCACTGACCGAAGCCTGTCGATATTCTCCCCCTCCCCCCCCCCTTATGCACTTAATGTAGAGTGTACGTCCTTGCACTTAAAAACAGTACTTCTACTGCACCAAAAGCGATATATTTTCGTTTCTCTTTCTTCTGACAAATGTACTTATTGTCAGACGCTTTGGATAAAAGCGTCTATTAAATGCCCTAAATGAAAATGTCAATGTTTAATCAATTCAAATAATAAAAAATGGAGAAATGAAGAGTCGCAAAACTGGTGGTGAAATCTACACGAAATGCCCTAAATGTAAATGTGAATGTCCCGCCCCCCCCCAGGCGGGCGGGACATTCACATTTACATTTAGGGCATTTCGTGTAGATTCACATTTACACGTGGGGCGCTAGGCCTGCAGCGGATTCGAATTGTATCCGAATCCGTTCGGTTCGTTTACCACAGTTCGGAGCATTCTGGAGATCCGCGGATTTCGGTTTCATGAAGGCATTGCCTTATGTAGCGTATTTTGCCTACTGTAGCCTACGTCCGATACAAAGGGTGTTTAGGACCCAGCGGAATGCATTCTCTCCAGTGCTGCCCGAGCCAATGAGACTTTTCCCGCCCCTCCCTTCAGCCTGTCAGCGTTCAAAACAAACTGGGCTTTTCAAGCGCACGATTCCTAAATTTAAAGAAAGTAATTGATACAATTATATTCTAAATATACGGGAGATAAATACAAACGGGTGATAAGTGGGATAACGGCCTTCGAGGTCGACCGGTTCGATGGAAATAATGGACAGGTAGAGGCAACTCTGGCTTCATGCTGCGCTCGTCGCCAGAGTTCTAAGCCTCGTCGGCCGTTATCCCTTACATGTTACACTCAGTGCACCATGTTTTCAAATGCATTTAGGGGAACATTTATTGCACAAAAAAGCCTTGCAAGTTGTCTGATTGCAGTCAATTAACACATTGCAAATAGCCTGTGGGTCTCATTCATTTTTGTGTTTCTCCCCCAAACCCTCCGTCAAAAAAAAGTCCGCCTATTTACTACCACGGACATGATCCTAATCCGAACCGTATCCGAAACCGAGGCCCAAAACGGTTATCTGAACCGAACCGTGGACACACTGATCCGTTTCACCCCTATGGGGCGCCCCGGGTCGTACCGTTGTTGTGGACGTGGTCCTCCAGCATCTCGTTCTTCAGGATGCCACAGAGCTCCGACAGCGTCTCCAGGTGGATGACGTGGATGATGAGCGGCCGCAGCATGTCGTACAGCGACAGGCACAGCTTCTCCAGCAGCTCGCTGAAGGAGACACACGCACCTTTTAGTGCACGCTTTCACAATAAGAGCGTCGCTACTGGTTAATAAGTACAATCATGTTCAGTGCATCAAAAGTAGTTGAAGTGGAGGGAATAAGTACTGCTCCTTTAAGGGTTTTGATGTGCATGTAATGCCTGCTGTCGTCTGACTCCTCGACACGTTGGACGTGTTTGCTTAGTAACGCAACACATCTGCTCAAATAGGGGAATGATCTGGCGTCTAGGACTGGCGTTGATACTTCACACACACGCCCGTGTGTGAGGAGTCAAATCCCAGTAATTTGATGGCACTGATCAGATAACAGAGCCAGCCTGCGTCTGAACAAACAGTAAGGTTCAGTTAAGGTAGGGGGGTGAGAGAGAGAGAGGGGGCGAGAGAGAGGGGGCGAGAGAGAGAGAGGGGGCGAGAGAGAGAGAGAGGGGGGCGAGAGAAAGAGAGAGGGGGCGAGAGAGAGAGAGAGGGGGCGAGAGAGAGTGAGAGGGGGCAAGAGAGAGAGAGAGAGAGAGAGGGCGAGAGCGAGAGAGAGACAGCCAGCCAGCCAGCCAGCCAGGCAGCCAGAACTAGTTAACAGGCAGTAATGGGGTGGGGGGGTCTTACTCCAGGCGGGGGGAGGGTCTGCTGAAGAACTCGTTGTAGAGCTGGTGTTCGTCCTGACAGACGTGGACCATGAAGGCACAGCCACTGCGGACCTATCAGGAAGTAGAGGGGAGGAGTCACAGAGTTAATAAAGTTAATAAGGTCAGCGGCTCCGGAGTCTTCCACGGCACCCAGACACAGACACACACCCAGACACACACACACACCCAAACACACACACACACACACACACAGACACACACACAGACACACACCCAGACACACACACAAACCCAAACACAGACACACACACCCAGACACAGACACACACCCAGACACACACACACACACACACACACACACACACACACACACACACACAGACAGACACACACACACACACACACATACTCCTGTTGTGAAATTAAAGACATTTTAAACGTATCTAGGCATGCTATCTGAATATTTAGGAGATGTTCAATACAAATAAACGTTGTATTTTTAATACGGGTTATTAAAGAGCAGGTCGAGCGTTACGCGCCCTAGAGCAAGATGCCCTCTAGAGGTAGACAGCGGGATTGAACCCGCAACACACACAACCTTCGACAGTCCCCCGGCCAATAAAACATGACCCTCGACTGCATGCTCAGATGGACAGCGACAGGTGTTAAACCACTCCACACCGCGTCAGCCCCTTTAGAAGGACCCACGACATGCCACCAGGTGTGAGTGTGCTCAGCCGTTGGAAGCCGTTTCGATAATCTGCCTCCGTCTCAGCTCTGTTCCCACCTGGATGTACGCTGGATAGATCAGTCTACCAGCCTACCCGGTGGACTGCAGCAAACCGTTGCTCATCCATCCGTCACACATCTAGGTGGACACGCCCACTTGTGATGTCATAAGAGCCCGATTTTCTAAACAGCGTGCAACGGCTAACCACGCTCACACCTGTTGGCATTTCAGGGGACCTTTTAAAAAGACGCAAACGATAGCCGCAGTGTGTGATGCTAGCTCTAGCCCCGGTGGGGCTGCAGGGGCTGACCAGGGCACAGTGGTCCTTGCTGTTCTGGCTGGTCAGGTCGGTGATGGTGGAGGTGATACTGGGGCTGAGCAGCCGCTCTCGTTGATCCAGGTAACACTGGTGGACCGCCTCCAGCAGGTTGTGGTACCTGGGGGGGGGACATCGTCAGGGGCACGCTCAATCAATTCAAATAATTGAAGGAATATATAGAACAGGCTCCCTGCAGATGGGCTCATTAGCTCCCGCTACAGACTCAAGACTCACTTGTTCAGAGTGCACCCCGACTCTGGATAGCTACCCCCCCCCCCCCCAACCCCTCTTACACACTGAGGGTTGGTTAGACGTCCTGGCACTCAATGTACGCACTTATTGTACGTCATTGCACTTAAAAACACTACTTTGCATCGTGTAGCGTCTTATCCTAGCTATCGTTGTTGCACACAGGGAAAGGGTTAACCTAGTGGTTGGTTCAGTGAACATCCTTACTGTACAGACAACGATATATTGCTGTTTTCTCTTTCGCCTGCCAAATGGACTTAGTGTAAGTCGCTTTGAATATAAGCGTCGGCTAAATGCCCTAAATGTAAATGTAGATGTTCAATCAATTAAAATAATTTAAAATAAATAAAGAGTGGTAACACTGGGGCTGAGTCTAAAGGAGTCCGATCAGTGGATGAGGAGGGCTTAACGTTGGGCTGCCGAGCTGTTAAACCCATTTCTCATCAAAGTCTTTATTCAAAACGACACGGAGGCGTCTGCTCCTCTCGGTACGAACGGAGGAGCCGCGGTTATGGATCTGATGACCTCTGATACGGAGCGTCTGTACGTACTCTTGGATCTTGTCCGCCCGTTCTTCGATCTGTTCGATCAGCGTCTGCAAAAGCAAAAGGCGTTACGAACGACCGCTTTCAGCCTTCAAACATTTATGGGCAAAGAATGATTTCAGGAGAAACACAGAGAGCGGAGGAGGAGGAGGAGGAGGAGGAGGAGGAGGAGGAGGAGGAGGAGGAGGAGGAGGAGGAGGAGGAGGAGGGGAACAACTAGAGGAATCGACATTGTGCTTACTCTGACTTTCGGTGCAGCCGCTCTGAACTTGACGTAGTACAGGGTGAAGGCATTGTCTGCGTTGGCCAGGCCCAGAGGGTCCTGTGAGGAGGATGGAGAGTGACAGCTTTGAAACCCCACCGGAGTCGAGGCGCAGCACTGCGGTGATGACTGCCAGGCCGCAGCAGGCCTGCTTACCCGCTTGGTGAGCTGGCTGGTGAGGTTGTGCATGGTGTTGACGATGTGGCTCTTCATGAAGTGCACGGCTTTGGAGAGACACTGTTTGAACTTGGCCAGGTACACCGGGTAGTCCTTGAAGTTGGGCTGGGAGTGGGAGGGAAGGCTGCTGGGTGAGACGCTGCTGAGGGACGCTTATGTAACGCGGGCTGCGTGCAACAGAGCTCGTACGTCAGAGTGCACCGTGGGATTTGTTTTGGGGCGATACTCTGTATCGGCGTTCCCTGGCGCCTCTTGGGAGTTGCGCTACTGTAAAATCCGACAACAACCTTGATATACCGTCCCCTAAGCTAGCGAAACTTTGTTGTGCCATGTCCTGCTGTACGACTACACACTACACAACACTACGGCTGTCGACATTAATTACAAACAAATGACCAGAATCCCATCAGTACCCTAGCCTTCCTATGCTCCCCTAACGGAGGCCGTCTTACGATGCACAAGCTAACAAATTGGGTTATTGTTTTGTTTAAATGGTTCTAATTAAAGTCTGATTTTTAACCATTCTGTGATTGTTAATCTACAACATAATGCATAATATGATACTATTCATTTGAAAACAGCCCTCTACTCACATGTGAAGACACGTACTCAATGCAGTCGTCCAGCTTCGACAGCATGGGGATGAAGCCTTCACTGTTCACCGACAGCGAGGGCGAATTCAACTTCTACAGACAGACAGACAGACAGACAGAAGACAGAGTGACAGGAGCCGGTGGGGAGGTGAGCGCTGTCCGGCGGTGCCGAGCCGTTTGTCCCCCAGGAGGCAGTTCGGTCTGCGCGTTACCGATTCAAAGGGGAACCGTCACGCTGGGATGCTTTTTTGTAATATCAGTGATTACCGTTTCAAAACGCAGCCGTCTGCAACATCAAGTCAGTTTTCACAGGAAGTGAAGAGCAGGGACCCCATTTACAGAGATGTCACGGTCTGAAAGACACGGGTGCCTCTCTGAGGGCTAATGAAGGGTCTGAACCCGGGGACGGGACGTGGACTAAACCAGTCCAGATAACTCACGTTGAGCATGGAATCCTTTAACTGAGCTGTCCTGTCAGGGTACACACGGGTGTAGCCCGGACATTACCATGGTTATTACATGGCGTGGCGCGAACACCCTGGTTCACGCAAATATACAATTTGAGGTTCAGCCCCTCCTCTGTCACTCGCGCGAGTGATTCGAAATTTGTGTGAATCATCTACGTTAGTAATCTTGGTGCACTCGCGCGAGTGAACAAGCGGCGTGAATATTAGCTTTTAGTGTGAACGCACGCTAAGAAGATGAGATGTAAATGTTTCCGCAACATCGGGCTAATGAGGAGTTCCTACCGTGTTGATGTTCTCCAGCTCGTTAAAATAGGAGAGTTTCTGCTGGATGCTCTCTGCCAGGTCAACAAGCTCTGCCTGCAGACAGAAACACAACGAAATGAAGAAAACAACAGAGACCAACCACACAGAATCTATTCTGCCGATGTTGACAAACTGTTGTGTGCGTTCGTCTCCATTACGATGCACGACTCTCAAACAGCCGATTAATCCTGTTTGGTCATTCAGGACCGACCACCATAACCAAATCCATCCCAGAAAACAGAAATGAACGGCCACAAAACAGCCGATACACTGGCTTCTATCCATCTATAAAGCACATGTTTCAACTCTGTGGCATAAAAACGGTTTTAATTTTATTTAATACTTGCTTACAGTACAAAAGTGAATGGAAGCAGAATGTACACTACAATACGTCATAAAAACACAAATATACACACAAAAAATGTAATCAAGTTAAACACACACACAGACACACACAGGCCAAGGCTACCTGCCGAAGAGCAAGATGCTCACAGTCAAACAAACTTTAAACCCGATGAAAACAAGGAATATACAGCAGAGCTCAGCCAACAGCCATGAGCCAAGCCCCCTCTCCCCCTCACCCTAGCCCCCTCACCCTCGTCCACTCGCCCCCACACCCTAGCCCCCACACCCTAACAACCTCTCCCTCGCCCCCTCTACCCCCTAGCCCCCAGACCCTAACACCCTCTACCCCCTAGCCCCCTCTACCCCCTAGCCCCCTCACCTGCTCCTTCAGCAGCTGCTCACAGGCCTCGTGCAGGGTGCCCGTCTTGTTGGAGACGAACAGGTACTGCTTCTGGAGCGTGTCCAGGTGGTCCAGCGCCGCGTGGACGTCCGCCAGGATGGCGTCGCACTGCTCCTGGTACGAGTGGAAGTGCTCCCGCGTCATCCTGAGGACCAGGACAACCAGAAGCCTTGAGGTCAGCGACGGCCCGGCCAGGGGGCGCCTACTTTAGCGCTCAGCATGAGCTAGCATAAAACACTAGAGAGGCGATTGTCATCTATGAGGATAAGATGAAAACTTTATTTCATCCTGTACATGAGAAATTCACATGTTTCAGCGGCCCATGGAAAACAAATGATTCAATAATAAAACAAAGAAATGTATATGTGTACTACGGAAGAGGATCAGGGCCACTCATAAAAAAAAAAATAACTTATGACTTTTTTCTCAGAATTCTGAGATTAAAATCAGAATTCAGACTTTCAACTCAGAATTCGGACTTTAATCTCAGAATTCTGACTTTAAGGTTAGAACTACGGATACCTGTAAGGACCAACCTCCGTGGGAGAGACACTTTGCTTTATGCAGTAGGAGGAAACCACACGCAGAGTAGCCAGTAGCCCTAGCCAACTTGTGCTAAGATGTCTTCCCTTAGCGACTTCTTGCGGGTTCCAGGGGTTCCAGAAGAAGCCATTTGGTTAATGGAAGACCAAAAGGTGAGTGAAACTGGAACATGTGTTGTTTTGGTGCCAGTTTCACTCACCTTTTGGTCCTTACAGGTACCCGTAGTTCTGACTTTAAAGTCAGAATTCTGACTTTTTTCTCAGAATTCTGAGAATAAAGTCAGAGCTTAATTTAAGAGCTTAATTTATTTATTTATTTTTCTAATCCTCTTCCGTAGTTTCCAGCATACATAGATAAAAAATAATAATAATCCCAGTGACAATGCCATGCCATGGGGCATAGATGTACACGCCTGAGGTTAACCGTTGAGGCTAAAAGGTCCTTGGCCTCAACTGTTAACTGCCATGTCCATCAGAACACACGCTTGACATCCTTAGCGTGCATAATCGATCAGCAGGTTGACCACAATGTCCCACCTGTACTGCTCCCCCTCCTCCAGATCCATCTTCGTCTGCAGGTTAGCGAACCAGGAGAAGAACTGCGGAAGAGCAGAGCGATCACAGCAGTGTTACTGCGGCCGTTCATACGGCGAGGCACCTGGCCACCTGATCCATGCGTCTGTGGGTGGGGAGACACACCTGCTGGGCGGTCTCTATCCGGGCGTTCTCCATGTCCAGCATCTGGAAGCCCTTCAGCAGGACGTCCTCAGTGGAGTCGGGCACGGTGGTGCTGAGGGGGGAGTGAAGCGATCGCGAGGACAGGCTGCACAGGTCCTCGATGGGGAGCTGGGACACACACACACACACACACACACACACACACACACACACACACACACACACACACACACACACACACACACACACACACACACACACACACACACACACACACACACACACACACACACACACGCGCGCTTCGGTTAGATGGGTCAGGAGGTAGAGCGGGTTGGCTGGTGACCGGAAGGTCGTTAGTTAGATCCCCGGCTCCTCCTAGCTGAGTGTCGAGGTGTCCCTGAGCGAGGCACCTAAACCCTGGCTGCTCCTGATGAGCTGGCTGTCGCCTTGTGTGGTTGACTCCGCTGTCGGTGTGTGAATGTTTGCATGAATGGGTGAATGTTAGGCAGTATTGTAAAGCGCTTTCAGTGGCCACTAGTTATAAAAAACGCTGTGTAAAGGTGGTCCTTTTACCATTAACCATTCTCCTCTTTGCAGGTTGGCAAACATTGGCGACCCAACGTGGCAGAGTCTTATCTCTCCAGTATTACCTGCGATAGACTGGGACCAGTACAGTACCATAGCCACCAGGCACAACACATCCACACTTTAGAGTGGAGGGTGAACTAATTACAGACATCAAGTTGTAAATACATGGTAGACAACCCAAGTGGGGAGCTGGACATGCATTAAGACAGTGCTTAGCACGTCTCACCTCTGATGGGACGGGCAGGATCTCCGCGGCGGCTCGGACCTCCGCCACCGAGTCGCTCTGCGCGTCAGTCAGCGGGGCGGTCGGCTCGCCGCGGCGGTCCCACAGCGACAGCTTCTCTCGCACGTCTTTGTCCGTGATGTCCAACAGGGACGGATCCGTGGACGCCATAGCTTATTTCGTACTCGGACACTATCAACAACGTCAGCAGCGGATGGTTACTTCCTGTTCCGGGAAAGGGGGCGGGGCGTGTTTAAAGCGCCGCGTCGTGAGTTCGGAGCTCGCGACCTTTCGGCTCTGGTTGTGAATGGAGGACCTGACCAATCAGCGGGACACAGGTGGGCTAGAGAAGCGGTCAAATATGCGCAAGAATATGTCCGTAAAAGTTGTTATTTTCTCTTTTTTCCCCATTTATTGTTTTAGATATGCGTATGGCATCAAAAAAAAAGAAAAGTCTTTCAAATAATAATAAAACAGCCAAAAAAATACAAATTACAATATTATTATTACAATATAACAAATGTTATTATAATATTAATACTATTATTGTAAATATTATTACAATTATTATTATTATTAGTCTACTTGCTAGAGTTTGCGTGTGTCTGACTGCGGGACAGCCCCGTAGGAATAAAGCGTGAGAGTGTGTGGTTCTCTATAATATAATATGCTGCATGCAATTCAGATGGTAGGCTCCATTCAGAGATAGAGAACATTAATGTAAATCCGTCAAATATCCATCATTGCAATAGATTAATTTATCTTCGGTTGGATGGGGATTGGCTAATCGTCCGAGTTTCACTGTAACACATTCTGTACAGTACCAGCAGGGGGTACTATGGGACGTGCGTTTCCTTTCCCTTAATTATACATATTTAATACATAAAAAGGGACTTTTTGATAATGTTAGAACAATAAAATGTCTGTCAACTTACGGTTGAGGCCACTTCTTCAATAAAACTAAGTTGAATATGTTTGTTCAGGTTTATAGAGGCTTTCTTATTGTTGGCTGTCGCGTTGAGAGAGAATGCAGTTAGTAGAGCCAATGGTCGTTGGCTCCATGTCCAGCACCGCATCCAATGGGTTATTTTAACTGTTTGCTGCCATTCAATGTGTTCGTTATTTTAACAGTTTGTTGCCATTCAATGTGTTCGTTATTTTAACAGTTTGTTGCCATTCAATGTGTTTGTTATCTTAACAGCCTCCATAGCAAAGAAGACCAAAGCTGTACATGAGGGACTCTTGATTGGCAAAATACAACAACACAACAACTAAAATGCAACTGGTTATTATTTAATTTTCCTCTTCAGCGTCTCCATTATTCCCCTCATCTATGAAGATTTATTTTTTTTCTTCCACTTCCGTATGCAGCGAAGATGAACTAATTGGATTAGAATTTGATGAAATGTTAGCGAAAGATGAAATGTTCCCTTTTCCATTTCATCTATCCCAAGGCACACTCTATTAACCAAACGTTTCATGATATACTTCCCGGTGCTGATAAATACCATGTGATTATTTAATTGAATTTAATTAACTAAAACTGATATTTTACCACATAATGGAATGGCTTTTCATGGTCACGTTATATTTAGTCCTCGCCGACAGCCACTATAAATCACGCATTCATTAAAAAGAACAGAAGCAGCAGAACAGAAGGGGCCCCGAGCCCTGAATATTGTCTGTAATACTGAATATTAATTCTCCGTTAGCCGATGTGTATATCAACATCTTTGCGTTTTTTATAAACCGCCGCGGCTCGGACCATGCCCTCGCTGTAGCGTCACGTGGCGGTCTTGCTCATCGCCCCGGCAGCGCCCCGCTAAGTGTTTCTCGATCCGTTTCCCCGGGGTCTCTGGCCGAGAGAGGTCATCCGGAGTTCAGGCTGCCATCACCTCTCATCGCATTCTTCTTCAGGCTGCAGCGCGGTCGGACAAAAGCGGTGTCACAGCCAATCCTGTCATATTTACACGTTTACCATGGTGCAAGGACCCCCCACCTCTAATGGAACATCTCTGCACCCACCAGAAGAAGGCTCTCAATAAGGGCTACGTTTTGTTCAGAGAAAATAAGACCGAGAAACGAGGAAATTAAGACATTCTTTATTAGATCACAGAAGAACAAATGTGCAAAAATGGTGGTGCAGTGTTGATTTGACTAGGACTCCCAGCTTTTTATTTGACTCAGGCCAGCATGGGTGAACTGAGTTACCAAGAGTTTATATTTTGGTTTGTAGGATGTATTGCCTGTGTTAAGGTTTGTGTTGACTCCTATTTAAAATTACAATTTCATTTTTCAACTAATAAATAATTGGCATCCACTCAAACATAGAATCCAACTTTGCATTTCTGTGAGGAATTAAAGGAACCTATAGTCTATTCTATATGTTTACACATGTACAAGAGGGCATGGAGACGGTATACACTGTAGCAGGTGGGGCTAGGCCTTAGCATGGGGCGGCTGGGGTGCTGAAAGTGCTTCAAAAACTCGCTAACTTCTACAGGAGTGTATAAATAACACTCTCTCTCACACGTTCGCCCCCAACTAAAAACAAGGGATCA
>NC_079431.1:1645147-1650147 GCF_026213295.1 Gadus chalcogrammus
AGGGAGAGAGAGCGAGAGCAGAGAGAGAGAGAGAGAGAGAGAGACATAGAGAGGGAGACAGAGAAAGAGAGAGAGAGCGGGAGGGAGAGAGAGAGAGAGACAACCGTTCTGTACAGAAACACCAGAGTGGCTCTGGATAGAACAGTTGCCCATGGCAACATCCAAACCTGCAAAGACAAATGCAAAATTATGTGGTTCTGCTCTTTTGGAATAATGGTGAAATGATCAGCAATATTTTGTCAGAAGGGGGCATTCAGTAGAAATGTGGGGATGCAATTTTAATTTAATAATGAGGGAACTCAAAATCATAGCAAGGAAGTTTTGAGATATGCCTTGGCACTATGTGCAGTTCTGTTTATAATGCTAAAAGTGGTTATTTATGCCATGCTGGCCACTACTCAACCCTTTATCAGATTTAATGTAAAAGTATCATTGCACACATTTGAGTAAAGTTTCACCGTGCGGCAGGAGTGCAAACCTTTCCTGTGGAGCCTCTGGTTCCAATGTCACGCTCCTCACGTAGTTCACCTCCCTGAAGGCTCCTAATCTGGTTCTATGGCCGAACTTCCCCTAACTCCATGAGAAGGAGTAGGAGGTGGAGGAGGAGGAGGAGGAGGAGGAGGAGGAGGAGGAGGGGGAGGAGGAGGAGGAGGAGGAGGAGGAGGAGATGGAAGAGCTGCAGGATAAAGAAGAGGAGCAGGGGGAGGAGGAGGAGTGAGAGGAGAGAAAGGATGAGTATGAGGAAGATGGGAAGCAGGGGAAGGAGGATGAGGAGAAGGAGGAGGAGGAGGAGGAGGAGGAGGAGGAGGAGGAGGAGGAGGAGGAGGAAGAGATGATGGGGAGGAGGAGATGAAGGAGGAGGGCTATGTTGTTTGGCTGCTTGGCCACAGATTACATATCCAAAGGGAATTACATTACCAGCTTTTCCCATGGGTAAACACACACACACACACACACACACACACACACACACACACACACACACACACACACACACACACACACACACACACACACACACACACACACACACACACACACACACTTTGTGTCAGATGCACAAGCGGCCATGCGAAAAATTGTGAGGCAAAAAAAGTAAGACAGATAGAGGGAAGAATGTGCATGTGTGAGTACGTGTGAGTCTTGGTTTGTGATTGTACGTGTGGGTGAGTGTCCGCAACCTTGTGTGTGATTGTCTGCCTCTTTGTGTTTATGTGTGTGTGCGTGTGTGTGTGTTTGTGTGTGTGTGTGTGTGTGTGTGTGTGTGTGTTTGTCTTAAGATCCCTGACAAAATGCAAGAGCTTGCGTCACTGAAACGCCTACCTGACGCCTGTGTGTGTCTGTTTATGCATGTGTGTGTGTGTGTGTGTTTGAGTATGCGTCTGTGCTTGCGTCTGTATGCATGTGTGTATGCATGCGTAAGTGCTGGTGTGTTGTGTGTGTGTCTGCGTGTGTGTCGAAGCGTGTGTCTGTGTGTGTGTCTATGCGTGCTTTTGTGTGCGTGTGTATGCAGGCCTCAGTGTTATGTGTGTGTGTGTCTATGCGCGTGTGTGTTTGTGTGTGTGTGTGTGTGTGTGTGTGTGTGTGTCTATGCCTGAGCGTGTGTGATGCTAGCTCAACGCTAACCAATGGGTTGTGTCGGGCATGCTCTGGAATGTGGACTGAGCCTTGCACAGGCAGAGACCAGGAGGAGATCCGCCAACCTGATACGACAACCCTGTCTCTGGTCCAACCCTGAGACACGTCTGGCCCCTCAGTTACACAGCTAGCCACCATAGTTCAATAATGCATGGCGAAGCCAGCTGCTTCCAAACATATATCATATATATAACATATATCCCTGTCGTACCAATGAGTCCTTAATCCTTAGTGCCAACAATGGAGGGATTTATCAGCACTTCCGTGTTTCCATATTGTCAATGCCCATGGACATTGTTCCTATTAATTATGCAGGCATAATTGAATGTCACGCTCTTGTTCACATTGTCTGGCTCCGTGAAGCCCGTTCCTGTGAGCAGAAAGCCCCACTATTGGCCCTACTGCTCACACTGCATCGTCTTCAGGGCCGGTTTCATGCAAAGAGCAGTGAAAGTGTTACACAGTGATAAGGAAAGGATCAGATTCTTCATTAACATTTCATAGAGAGACTCTGAAGTTATGGCAGTGTCCTGGCACACAGAAGACTCCCCGCTGTGTTTGAAGATTACTATTGACATGTTATTGGTTCCATGCTACTAGTACTAACTATTATTAGACGACAAAATGTGAAATGGGGACGGTTCTTCTTTCGTCTGCCCAAAGGCTTTTCTTAGGTGCCCGACTAACAAATATTTGAATGGGGAGTAATTAGTTTAGTGTATTTATATATAACCTTTACGAAACCAATATTCATTTGTATTACTCTTGCATTTGCATTCGCTAGGAGGGGATGTTTCTGTAATTAGGTGTTAGGTTGCAACTGCCTTCAAATCCCATCTCAGATTCACTCCATAGGTCACCACAGGTGAGTTACCTCCGGGAACACACGGACGTCACCTGGCAGGTTTCTGTCTGCTTTGACTCACACCGTGGGATTGAAAGCATGGGGGAGAGGGGGAGGGGGGTGGGGGAAATAATATTTGAACAAATGATTTTAGTTAATTGTCTTGCCACTGAGTCTTGTGTAAACTGTTCATGAATTGTGTAGCACGGTCTGCCCACTTGGTGCTCCATTACTCAGGCCTGTGTGACAGTGCGAACATCATTTATTAATGCCTGCTGAGAAGGATCAGTTTCACTGTCAAATAGTGGCTGGACACTTTTCTGCTTCTCTGTAAGCGCTTACTGACTGAGCCTCTGAGTCTTCCAGGCTATACAATACACTTCCTAGCCTCCTATATATATATATATATATATATATATATATATATATATATATATATATTATTCAAGAAATACAAAAAACAAGATAGCAACATCTATCTCTGTGCAGCTCGGGGAAGAGACACGAAAACCAGATTAGTCGCTGAGAGAACAAGAATGGACTTTTCTGGGCCGACTGTGGCATCAGAACGCTGTGTTGATGGTACATCTTCAGAGGCCGTGAGTAGAATGCTTCATTTCTGCACCAAATCGGATATAGCTTCCAAATATGTGTGGTGGGTATACTTATATTAGTGCAGATAAAAAAAAAAGGGGTTTAAAATAACTTTTAAATGTACTGCTCTCTGCCAAGCCAATTATAACTTTATGAAAGGTTTCTGTGCGCTAAGCATTACTTTTGTACATGTGAACCGGAGTTAGTGCTTTTTTAAGCACAAATTGGAACGAGGAAGTGGGACACGTCGATTGGATCAACGCATGGCTTGTGTTCCGTGGGCCGTTGTGTTTTGATGTCACACGATTTTATTTAGCTGGAGGACACAAGTTCAACATGCTCCGCCATAACCCGGGACTGCTGCTCGCTGCTAATGTGTCACGGGTCAGATGAATCCATACTCATGTCAACGCACTAATAACCAACTCACAACACGGAGGAACGTCTTGTGGTGCTAAACCAAGCATCACATAATCTGCTGGATGACATCATGACCGTTTGAGGCTTTGATTGGATAACAGATCAAACGCGCACTTGGCTTTCCTCAAGGGCCTTTGTCATCCGACAAAGTCACGTTTACTCGGAAATGTTTTGCTCTGTTTTTCCTGAACCTACGTCTCCTTCCTCCACTGGTCGACATCGTATGCTTTGCGCGACACTGATGAAACATGTTCCCCTTGCGATGGCTGCTCCCCCATCACGTCCCGTAGGGCCACACGGAAACACGTCTCAGTACACAGACAGCCGCTCGCTGCGTTATCCTCCGCTGTACAGTCGCTGGGGAAACATTACTTGGGAAAAGGAGAAGCTTTGAATAATGAATGCAAAGAGCCTAGAAGAGAGCTCAGCAGCCTTTGAAGTGACACAACGTACCGCCGTAGAAGCGCACTGCCATCACCGGTGTGCACAGAACGCCAAGAAGGGGAGGGACCACAGACGAGTGGGTGCCTGTGTCTGTGTGTGTGTGTGTTGGTGTGTGTGTGTGTGTGTGTGTGTGTGTGTGTGTTTTTGTGTTAAATAGCTCAACCAAATGTTTATATGATATGAGATGTGAGAGGCTATGGCTTAACCACAACATGATGAAACACACAAATAATTTCTAAAAGATAAAAGATTTTTTCGATTACTATACACGGCTTGAGTCCTGTAGTTTACACACAATGGAGTTGCCCTTCTGTTCTTTCACACACCCCCCCCCCCCCCTCTGTGTTAGCTTTCTCCGGGGTGGCGGGGGACGTGACAGAGATTAACGTGTCCAGCGCTCTAACCCTAATGAACGCTGTGCTGACATCAAGAAACCAAACTCATCTCCAGACTCCCAGCAGCGCAGAGAGGCTGGACCTCGCCTTCCCCGCGTTCGGTTACATCACCCGTTTGACTTTGGATCCAGTGACGGCTGGTTAGAACAGGCCGGGATCCGTCCACTGGAACACGCGCGTCTGTAGCTTTAACCTGCCTTACAGCGCTGCTGCGGGTCTATGCAGCCAGTTTTATCCTACGTGACTCTGTGTCACGTGAGAATGTGGATTCATGAGCATGCACGATGCATGTTATTAAAGGGGTTGTAGATTGTATTTAGGGGCAATTATCGGAGTGTCATTTGTTTGAGATAGCGCTACCATCCGTCAGCTGTTGGGAAGTGAAATGCTCCGTGAAAATATCTGTTGGACTCGACTGCGGCTGCTTCTGTCTGAGCCATTTAGATGTTAGACCGCTCCCGGCTCATTTCTGACCAATCAGCGCATCCCTTCCCTGATTGGTTAGGGGAATGCATCTGACCTGTCCATCACAGGTGTGTTAATGCAACGCTCCTCAGTGGTGGAGAAACGTAGATAGGGAGGGAGCAGAGAGGAGCCTTTCGTGGTTGATCATTCTCAAAATCGTGCATCTTCGGATCTTTTCTGCTCTCTCTGTCTCTCTCTCT
>NC_079431.1:1655147-1786496 GCF_026213295.1 Gadus chalcogrammus
CTGATTGGAAGCGAGTGTTTGTATTTAAAGGTCTGAAGCTGGACATGTTTAGGCCGAGGTGACCTGGGTGAACCTGGAGCTGACAGAGGATGAATGCACTTTATATATATCTATCTAGATATATACAACATGCTGCCTGGAAATACACTGGGCATACATTGTGTTGTGTTGTTATTTATAAAAGCCTGTTTTGCTGAGGTTGCCCATCTCTGCATCTCGTTAGTGAAGGCAGATGCGTTTGCCGATGTAAATGCTGCTAATTCACACATGTTCTTTGCCACGAGAAACAAACTCCTCTAGATGTTCTTCATTGCGCACATGTTATTTATCTATTTATCAATGGATCTATTTAAGATTTTATGAAGCATCCTTTTCCATATTATTGTTGTCGCTGTTGTTCAATGGATTAAACATGAGATTGTTTAAACATGACCTATTTGAAGCATACATCAAAGCGGATCATTTAGACACATACATTTGGAACAACCCCCCCCCCCCCCCCCCCCAATTGTTTCTTCACATCGCAGATCTCCAAACACGTAGCAGGAGGAGCCCATGCAGCGCTGCACGTCTTCACTCGGTATCCACGTCACCGCCGTCTCTCCCCGTCTCTCATCTCTCCCCCGTCTCTCTCCTCTCCCCCTGCAGCCTCCTCTCCCACTGTGGCTCCCTGGAGGAGGTGTGCCTGGAGGGGGACAGGTTCGTAGCCCCCGCCCCCCGGAAGGTGGAGATGCGCCGCGACCCTGTGCTTGGTTTCGGCTTTGTGGCAGGAAGTGAAAAACCAGTGGTGGTGCGCTCAGTCACGCCAGGTAAAGAGCGCCGCGTGGTCGTCTGACTCCTGTGACGGCTTTGCCCCTTGGGGGCCGTAGTCCGCCCATGAACACAGCGATCCCCCGGAGGAAGATGGTTTATCACCTTATCGATTGTAAAGAGCGAGCAGAGAGGAAGCAGCGTTTAAGAGCCGGGAGGGAAATGACCAAGAAAATCAAGAACAGGAGTCTGACCTTAAACACTGTGTACCTCTAATCACTGTGCTTCTGTGTGTGTGTGTGTGGGGCCTTGTGTGACGTTTTTATTGTGTGTGTGTGTGTGTGTGTCTGTGTGTCTGTGTGTTATGTGTGTGTGGTTTTCTGTGTGTGTATATGTGTGTGTGTGCGTGTTTCTGTGTGCGTCTGTATGTGCGTGTGTCTGTCTGTGTCTGTGTGTGTGTGTGTGCATCTGTATGTCTGTGTGTGTTTGCGTCTGTATGTGTGTGTGTGTGTGTGTCTGTTTGTGTGTGTGTGTGCGCGTCTGTATGTCTGTGTGTCCGTCTGTGTGTGTGTGTGTGTGTGTGTGTGTGTGTGTGTGTGTGTGTGTGTGTGTGTGTGTGTTTTCCCAGGTGGCCCCTCAGAAGGTAGGCTGGTTCCGGGGGATGAGATCGTCATGATCAACGAGGAGCCGGTGGGATCGGCCCCCAGGGAGAGGGTCATCGACCTCGTCAGGTGAGGCGCTGCCGGATAGATGGACCAGGATAGACCGGGATGAACCGGGATAGACCGGGGTGGACCGGGGTGGACCGGGATGGAAGAGGATAGACCAGTACAGACCGGGTTGGACCATGACCGGGATAGACGGGGGTAGTCTGGGATAGACCAAGATAACGCTAATGTTCGTGAGCCCCTCTCCGACCAACGTTGGAAACACGGCTTACCGTAGTTCATCAACCTCTCTCAAATGCTGTGTTTTGATTCGCTTCTCGTAATTCTCTGTAAGGAAGACAAAGGTGGTACTTCCCACCTGCCCTTGTGGTCACCACTCTCTATTTTGCAAGGAGCCATTTAATAAATAGCATTCACTACACATTAACATAAAGTCCTGCAATGACAGACATTATGCCTGCTTCCCTCATGTCAGAGGAACCAGCACGCCGCGATAGCACGCACTGCCATGCTAGTAGCAGTCTTGCTCCATGCGTCATGAATCAAATGTAGGCCAGTGTTAGTGTTTTTCCACGCGTCTTATTAGATCCATGTCACTGAGTCAACACAATGTCCGGCAGTAAGGACTGCAGCCTGGGCTGACCCGGGCTGAAGGCTCTTAAAGGACCAGGCCGGTCTGGGTGACCAGGTCTCCTGTAAGGAGCCCGGGCTGAAGGCTCTTAAAGGACCAGGCCGGTCTGGGTGACCAGGTCTCCTGTAAGGAGCCCGGGCTGAAGGCTCTTAAAGGACCAGACCGGGCTGGGTGAACACAGCATCTGGACCAGGTCTCCTGGCTGCACTCATACAACCTTTACCCATATTGTTCGTAAAAAATCACTTAGTCGTGCAGGTTCTGCCTAAAGAGCATTTCCTTGGAGCATTCTGGTGACATTTCGTCAAATACTTACTACTGCACTTTTAGGTTGTCCACACACTGTACTGACGGACATGTATTGATTCCATAAGACAGAGTGCTGTGTTGCCATTGTTTAGTTGCAGACGCGCACGCTAAATGCCCTTCGACAGGAAGGGTAACGGATGTTTTAGTGATTTAGCGTTAGCAAGGAGAGACGGTAAAGATGGGGTGTTCACATAGAGCACTATTGTACTGAGATCACTGTTCTCCTGTCCTCCTGTTCCATCACAGCTCCCTGAACCCTGACTGGGTGCTCTATGAGTGGGTGCTCTATGGCTGGGTGCTCTATGGCTGGGTGCTCTATGAGTGGGTGCTCTATGAGTGGGTGCTCTATGAGTGGGTGCTCTCCGAGTGGGTGCTCTGTGATTGGGTGCTCTGTTACTGGGTGCTCTATGCGCTGGGTGCTCTATGGCTGGGTGCTCTATGCGCTGGGTGCTCTATGGCTGGGCGCTCTATGGCTGGGTGCTCTATGGCTGGGTGCTCTATGGCTGGGTGCTCTATGCGCTGGGTGCTCTATGCGCTGGGTGCTCTATGGCTGGGTGCTCTATGGCTGGGTGCTCTATGGCTGGGCGCTCTATGGCTGGGTGCTCTATGCGCTGGGTACTCTATGGCTTGGTGCTCTATGGCTGGGTGCTCTATGGCTGGGTGCTCTATGCGCTGGGTGCTCTATGGCTTGGTGCTCTATGGCTGGGTGCTCTATGGCTGGGTGCTCTATGCGCTGGGTGCTCTATGGCTGGGTGCTCTGTGACTGGGTGCTCTGTTACTGGGTGCTCTATGAGTGGGTGCTCTATGAGTGGGTGCTCTATGAGTGGGTGCTCTGTTACTGGGTGCTCTATGGCTGGGTGCTCTATGGCTGGGTGCTCTATGGCTGGGTGCTCTATGGCTGGGCGCTCTATGGCTGGGTGCTCTGTGATTGGGTGCTCTATGGCTGGGTGCTCTATGGCTGGTTGCTCTATGGCTGGGTGCTCTATGGCTGGGCGCTCTATGGCTGGGCGCTCTATGGCTGGGTGCTCTGTGGCTGGGTGCTCTATGCGCTGCTCCACTTCTTATGACTTACAGCTCTAGTATAGTATAGTATAGTATAGTATAGTATAGTATAGTATAGTATAGTATAGTATAGTATCGTATCGTATTCTTGGCTCCTTCGCTGTATGGACCTAGTTGCCTATTGGAAGACAATCAATGTCATTGAAGACGTATGATTATGAATCGAATTGAAAGATTACCGGAAAATGGTGATAATACTGTTCTGTTCTGTTCTGTACAGGTATGTTGGATAAACCAAAACAAAGTCCACAAGTACAGCTGAATTACAACGGCAGATTAAATGTATGATAAATGAACATTAAACACCTCCTTATTAATGGTATTTTGTTTTTCTTTTGTGTCTGTGTGTGTCTGTGTGTCTGTGTGTCTGTATGTGTGTGTGTGTGTGTGTGTGTGTCCTACAGAAGCTGCAAAGAGTCCATAGTGCTGACCGTCATCCAGCCATACCCAGTGAGTGTTTCTTTCTCCATATTAAAAATTAAACGAGTTTCTTCAAGTAACATAATGGGGAAACGCCATTGCTAGCTTTTTAGTGGCATGTGTGTGTTTACGTGCGTGCATTTGCATGTATGCGTGGGTGCGTGTGTGTGTGCACTTATGTGTGTGCGCTTCTGCGTGGGGAGGATTGCACCGTGGACCCTGTGAACACAAGACTCTGTGTTGCTGTGACGACTGTGCGTCGGCACGGTCACAGCTTGCCTGGTTGTCACGGTGATATATAACGCCGGCGATGCACTCTCGCCGGCGTTATTCCCGCCGTAGCACCGGACCCGACCTGCGAGACCCGGGATAAACCCGGCATGTCAACACAGAGGGTCGAGAGCCGCAGCAGGCGGGATGGGCGAACTATTAGCGGGAATACTGGATGCACATATAGGTCACCGCGGATTAAAATGCCGTGTGAATCATCACAAAGACTTGCGGGGCATTTCCACTTCACTCTATTAATCTGTCGGCAGGGAGGGGCAGGGGGCGGGCGCCAATCCCCAAGTTAAGGCACCGCCTTTTTCAGCGCTGCGAAACTAATGACAGATATGTTATGCAGAGAGGATCCGCTCTCATTTAATCCTATGGATTTTCTATATTTTAAATACATACATTGAATTAACGGAATTGGGAATCAGCCCAGCGCTTTTCATTAGCTCAGGTTTTTTTCAGGTCGAGGATGTTAACTTTCTCTTGAAGACACAGGGGAGCCAGCGTGGCGGGTCCTTTAATGCAGCCTGTAGTTGCAGCCATTTGCCGCACATTGCACTGCAGGCTCAGCGGACACCACTGTACCCCCCCCCCCCCCCCTATCCGCACACAGAAGCACTGGAATTAAATCAACCCCTGGTCTGCAATGGAAGGCTTTGGATGTCAATGCTGCTATATTGAGAAGGTCTAACAGTTATCCCTCAACTTCTCTCTCTACCTCTTTTTTCTCTCTCTCTCTCCCTCCCTCCCTCTCTCTCCCTCCCTCTATCTCTCTCTCCCCCTCTCTCTCCCTCTATCTCTCTCTCCCCCTCTCTCTCTCCCTCCCTCCCTCTCTTCCCCTCCCTCTCTCTCCCTCCCTCTATCTCTCTCTCCCCCTCCCTCCCTCTCTTTCCCTCCCTCTATCTCTCTCTCCCCCTCTCCCCCTCTCTCTCTCTCTCTCTCTCCCTCCCTCCTCTCTCCCTCTTCCTTCCCTCGAAAGTCGCCCAAATCAGCATTCATCAGCGCCGCCAAGAAAGCCAAGTTAAAGTCCAACCCCGTCAAGGTTCGCTTCGCCGAAGAGGTGGTCATCAACGGCCAGATCCCAGTAAGTTGGATTGGTTTCCTCGCTCATATCCTCTGATGACCGTGTTCTCCCATTGAGGTGGAAGAGAACCCCGGTTCAGCTGTAATCAAACACCAGGAGATTGAAAAGGATGTATTTTGGGCGATCTCGGATTGGTCTGAGAAGTTAAGCCCTCTCTCTCTTTGGGGGGAATGTGGCTCAGGAGGTAGAGCGGGTTGGCCAGTAACCGGAAGGTCGCTAGTTTGATCCCCGGCTCCTCCTAGCCGAGTGTCGAGGGCTCCCTGAGCGAGACACCTCACCCTGACTGCTCCCGACGAGCTGGCTGTCCCCTTGCATGGCTGACACCGCCGTCGATGTGTGAATGTGTTCATGAACGGGTGAATGTGAGGTAATATAGTACATTGCTTTGAGTGGCCACTGGTCAGAGCAGCGCTGTATAAATGCAGTCCCTCCATCCATCCATCTCTGGCGCCTCCATCCTCCTGAACCGCCGCCCGGGCGGAGCTCCACACATCCGCCGTCGTCACGGCGACAGCCTCCGCTCTCGGCCCTGGTTACTCTCCGGCGTGACATCGAGGTGACTCCGATAAGTGACTCCGAAGTCACGATAAGCAACGCACGTCAGTTCCGAGCTCCGGGGATCGTTCACAGACTGGTTGGAGGACTGGCAAAAAGCTAGGACTTTGCAGCAGTTTTTGTCCAATTGATGGTATAATGTGAGCAGCAAAATGGCTCAGAGGACTACGTTGAAGATCACAGGAGACAAAACAAGGCGTTTTGGGTTCAGTGGCACGCTAAGGCAGGTCTGCAGCACAGCGCTGGCTGACGATGTCCGCACGCAGACACAGGCTTTGCGTGGGTTTGCCAACGAGCAGCAGGACTGCTGTCATGCACAGCCAAATACATGTAGGCAGAGAGAGAGTGTATGTGTGCGTGTGTGTGTGTGTGCGAGTGTGTGTGTTTGTGTGTGTGTACTTGCGGGTGAGTGACTGTTTTTGTTTGTGTATGGGTGAGTGCGTGTGTTTGTGTTCTTGCTGTTCGAATTGTGTGTGTGTGTGTGTGTGTGTGTGCGTGTGTGTGTGTGTGCTTGCTGGTGAGCTGGTTTGTGGGTGTGTTTGCGTGCGGGTGAGTGTGTTTGTGTGCGTGCATGCATGTGTTCTTGTGCAGGTTGTTCGAAGTGTGTGTGTGTGTGTGTGTTTGTGTGTGTGCCAAAGTGTGTGCTTGCCAGAGTTAGTGGGTGTGCGTTGTGTTTGTCGTTGGGTCCACCCCCTTCAGAAGTGCGAGCACATAGAGAAAAGGGTTTAATGAAGACGAATAAATGAACGAGACCTTTAGCGATGTGCAAAAAGAGGTCAGCAATTACCAATTCCATTATTATTAATGTGTTCATAACCCAGGGGCTGTGGGGCAGAATGAAGAGATCCTCAACCCATAGTCCCCGTTTCTCTGTATCCTCGATTGCTGCCTGTTCTCCAGATCGCCCTATCAGCTGCTCACATGTAAATGAGAGCAATTGAGTGTGATTGACAGATGCAGAGAGACATGACTCCTCAGAGTGGTTCCCAGCCCACTCTGCCCAACAGCTACGGGGGCCAATTTGGAGAAAGTAAGCTAGATTTGGAAAGTATCCAATCAAAATAATCCCACCCCTCCCTTCAGGCCTCCCACCAAAGCCACTCCCACAAAACACATGACTAGCTGGCCAGCTGTAGCGTCTGTCTGCCCAGCCTTGTGAGAGGCTATTCACCTACCGGGCTATCTAGATGGACAGGGAGGCCATCCAATGATTTCATTCGTGCTGAATGAAATGATTGGACAGGCTTAATACAGGCCGGCCACAGCCACGGATACCAGATGTTATTTATTTTTATGTCTGACCATTACGTTTATTGATAGCTGACGGGATGTTAAGAAATATGAAAGAATGTGCTTCTTAAATAAAATACCTACCCCTCCTTTAACAGCTGTACACATAAACACAGATTTTCAAGAGAGCGCAGCGTGGGCTTTTGGTCCAGAAATTAAAATAATATATTAATCCTAATGACGGAACATGTGTGATGGGGACGGTTAATTGTTCCATATTTTGTAATTGACTTTGTGTCATTCACCAGGAGACGGTGAAAGACAACTCGCTTCTCTTCATGCCAAACGTGCTGAAAGTGTACCTGGAGAACGGGCAAACCAAGTCCTTCAAGTTTGACCACAACACCTCCATCAAGGTAGGCTGCCTACTGCGCCCCTTACGTAACCCAAGGTGATGCAGAGTTTACTGTACAATTATTCATGACCATGCGGTGAGTCTGAATGACCCACAATCACCCCCATTTCAACCTTAATAAAGCATATTTTTATTCAGCCAAGACTCCAAATCCGTGGAACACACAGAGCTTGACAAGCGACAACACATCAAATATTCAAACACTTATTGTGTACATTTAAGGCTGCTCGCTGCTCAACCGGGTCTGGCTCACGGGCCATTAGACCGATTAGTTCACCTTTTTATCCCCGCTGCGGAGTGCTGACTGGCTGGAATGTGTGCGATGCACCCATGTGGCCCGCTATGGTTAAATAATACGTGTGTGTGTGTGTGTGTGTGTGTGTGTGTGTGTGTGTGTGTGTGTGTGTGTGTGTGCGTGCGTGTGGGGGGAAGGATGTCATCTCGACCCTGCAGGAGAAGCTGTCCATTAAGAGCATCGAACATTTCTCCCTGATGCTGGAGCTCAGAGCGGAGGGCTCGGCCAGCAAGCTGATGCTCCTCCACGAGCAGGAGATGCTGGCTCAGGTGAGGAGCTGCTGCTGCACGGGCTGGCCCAAAGAGAGAGGGGGAGGGAGAGGGAGAGAGGGGGGATGGAGAGAGGGAGGGGGGAGGGAGAGTGTGAAAAGAGAGGGAGGGGGGGGAGAGAGTGTGAAGAGAGAGGGAGAGAGAGAGAGGGAGGTGAGAGTAGGAGGGAGTCTGAGCGGGAGGGTGGGGGCCGGGAGGGAGAGGGAGGGGGATGGAGAGAGGGAGGGGGGCGGGAGGGGGGGGAGAGAGAGAGAGGGAGGGAGGGGGGGAGAGAGTGAGAAGAGAGAGGAAGAGAGACTGAGCTGGAGGGTGGGGGGAGGGAGAGAGAGAGAAAGAGAGAGAGAGAGAGGGGGGAGAGAGTGTGAAGAGAGAGGGAGAGAGACTGAGAGGGAGGGTCGGGGGAGGGAAAGAGGGATGGGGGAGGGAGAGAGAGAGAGAGAGAGAGGGAGGGGGAGAGAGGGTGAGAAGAAAGACGGAGAGAGACTGAGAGGGAGGGCAAGGGGGAGCGAGGGAGGGAGAGAGAGAGAGGGAGAGGGAGAGAGAGAAGTTGGCACAGACACTAGAGAGAAAGGAATATGGTCGCAGCTTTTAATTGTTTTTGGCCCCTGTTCATAGACAGAGGAGCAAGGGCGAATGTGATTGAACAAGAGAAGGATTGTCGGGGCAATGGGGGTAATGCTATTCAGAACCTTTTATCCACAAAATTAGCAATTAGCCTCCTGCACATGAACATATTAATCACTGTATGATACAGCGATGAATCTCTACCTTCTATTATTTCCAGACTTTTGGATGTGAAACCCTAAGCCATTTCCCCTGCACACATCCTCTTGAAGAAGAGGTCCTCATGTATCGTTTCCTCATGCCTCGTCTGTGACCTTTCAACGAGCGCTCTGTTGATCTAGGTGACCCAGAGGCCGGGAGCGCACAAGATGAAATGCTTCTTCCGAATCAGCTTCGTGCCGAAGGACCCCCTGGAGCTACTGAGGAGAGACGGCGTGGCTTTTGAGTACCTCTACGTCCAGGTGAACCCCCGCACCAGGCACACCCAGGGGTCCCTCATGGAGGGGTTGGGTGGGCTGCTCGGACTAGAGGCCGTACCATTGGCCCGGGCCATGGACACCCAAAAAGGAAATCTGCAGACCGGATTCGGAGATCAAATCCCTTTTCCCTGCCAATCGGTCACTCACTCACACACTCTACATCTCTCTCCCTCTCTCGGTCTCTCTCTCTCACTCGGTCTCCCTCTCTTTCTCCCTCCCTCACTCTCTCTCTTTACCTCTCCCTCTATGTCCCTACCTGTCTCTCTCCTCCCCCTCTGTTTCCCTCTCTCTCTTTCCGTCCCTCTCTCCCTCACTCTGTCTCTCTCCCTCTGTGTCTCTCTCTCTCTCTCTCTCTCCCTCCCTCTCTGTCTCTCTCTCTCTCTCTCTGTCCTTGTCCACCAGAGCTGCAATGACGTGGTGTTGGAGAGATTTGGGTCAGAGTTGAAATACGACACGGCCCTTCGGCTGGCGGCGCTGCAGATGTACATCCTCACGATCAGCACCAAGCAGTCACAGAAGGTTTCCCTCAAGTACATCGAGTAAGGACTCCTCATCACCTCGTCATCCTCCATGGCCCAAACTATTCACTCCATATTATCCAGATCATATTTCTTATATTCTCTTATTCTATATTTATTTAACTATCTTTTTTTGTAAAATAAATATAGAGGAACAGAAAGTAAGAAACACGATCCATCAAACATTTTACTGCTGCCGTAGAGTTGTTGCTTTATGGGATGAATAATCGCTACGGAGTGATTGAATAATTACAATAGTAGCCGGTTGATGAATCAATGCAGCACCTCTGGGAGAATGGATTGATGGGCGGCCAGGACTGATACAATTCAATTCAATTCAATTAAATTCCATTTTATTTGTATAGACCTCACCATTACCATTACAGTCTCAAAGGGTTTAACAGGCCAAATATCTATGACTGATGAGTTGGCTGATTGTTTGGTGCCGGGGTAAGGTGAGCTAATCAGTAAGGATTCTGGCTGGACAGGAAGGAGTGGGGCCTGGCGTTGTTCCTGCCCCCTGCGGTGCTGTCCAGCATGAAGGAGAAGAACATTAAAAAGGCCCTGACTCACGTTCTCAAGACAAACCAGAACCTGGTGCCGCCCGGTAAAAAGGTACGGTGGCCTCTACAGTACCTCCCTCCGTCTCTCCCGCCCACTCTCTCTTCTGGTCCCTCTCCACCCCCTTCTTTTTTCACCGTTACACACAGAAGGCCCTTGACTACTATATATTGGGCCGCTGGGTCAATGCTTTCTTAGTTTCCTGTCGTGACATGAACATCCCTCTTTCTTGCAGCTGACAGCATTGCAAGCCAAGGTCCACTATCTCAAGTACCTCAGTGACTTGAGACTTTACGGTGGACGGGTCTTCAAATCCATCTTAGTGGCAAGTGTCTCTTCCAAACCCTTGGTTTGAAGTCCACGTTTAGAGCCTGAATAAACAATATCGAAACCAAACACTGAGATGCATTGAGCCTGACCCTTCCGTATTTACAGCAAGGCGAGAAGCACACAGAGGTGACCCTTCTGGTGGGACCGCGCTACGGCATCAGCCACGTCATCAACCCCAAGACCAACCTCGTGGCTCTGCTGGCTGACTTCAGCCACGTCAACCGCATCGAAATGTACGCCGAGGACGAGAAGATGGTGCGGGTGGAGCTCCATGTTCTGGACGTGAAGGTGAACGGATCCTTTAGTGTCCGGTCCGGCTAGACCGGCGGCTCTGCAGGGGTTCGATAGATTCCTTGATCAGTCGTAGAACGTTTTCGTTCGTGGTAGTATGAGACGCTTTGGATTAAAGCAACCCCGAATGACGTCGCTAATTAGCTTTTCCCTTGAAATGTGGAAACAGATGCTACCCCTGTTTTCTACTCTCTGAGTTGATCTGCAGCACAATATTGAGCTCTTAGTGGAAAGCTGCTCTAGCAGTCATTATCACCTCATTCCGGCCCTGCATCCATTGTGTGCTCATTGTGTCCTGCTTACCCCTATCCTCCACAGCCAATAACTCTGTTAATGGAGTCTGTTGATGCCATGAATCTGGCCTGTCTGACCGCCGGCTATTACCGCTTACTTGTGGACTCCAGGCGCTCTATCTTCAATGTGGCACGGAGCGGCGCTGAGAACGCGGAAGCGAGTAAGTTTCAAACTCCACACGCGTGACAACATCTCCATACATCAAACCATTAATAACGTGAGAAATAATATGGCAGTTTCTAATCGTCCCGCTTCTCCTTTCCAGGTCACGAGGCGAGAGTGAAGCAGAACTACCGGGCCATCGAGTGGACCTACAGCACGCCCTACAAGGCAGCAGAGGACCGAGGCTGCGGTCAGCGGTGCGGCCCGGACTTCTCGAACCACCGCGAGTGTCACGATTACCAGGGCGAGCGGGGGCGCTGCGAGAGCGAGATCGAGCCGGTGTACATCTCGGAGATCCACCAGCCTCAGCACGCCGTGCACATGGCGCACAGGGTGGAGCGCTGCCGGACCCCGCTACCCCAACCCTACCTCGGCGCCCCCAGGCCCAAACCCCAGGACTCGGCCCGGAACGCCAAGGTGTCCTTCATATTCGGGGACCCCCCCCTGGACAGCGTAAACCCCCAGAATCTGGGCTACCAAAGACTGATGGACGAGCAGGCGGAGGCCATGGATAACCACAGCCCCATGTACGGGCGTCTGGAGGAGGAGGAGGAGGAGGAGGAGGAGTACAGGCTGATGGAGGACGCCGCGGAGGACGTGGGGGGCTACCGGTACGCCGGCAAAATCTTCGGCCCAAGGGAGTGCATCGAGGAGCCGCTGCTGAGGGACATCTGCTACGCTGAGACCACGGACGACGCAGAGGACGACGACGACGTCAGCTGCGAGGAGGACGCCTTCATGAGCGACGTGGAGAAGCCCACCTTCCTCTCGCTCTCGGGGTCCATCGACGACATCATCGACCTCACCTCCCTGCCCCCGCTGCCGGAAGGAGGCGACGAGGAGGACAGCGACGTGCTCCTGCACTCTCTCAACCTGGCCATCGCCGCGCCTCCTCCAGGGTTCAGGGACAGCTCGGACGAGGAGGAGCACCAGCAGGGGGCCCGGGCCGCCGGACCCCACAGGGGGGCCCCCAACGACATCCCCGTGTCCCTCATAGACTCAGTGCCCACTCAGAGGACGACGGGCCCCGGAGAGCCGCTGGACGACGCGGTGGTGTCGACCCTGCGGGCGCTAGAGCAGCTCGCTGCATCTGAGGACCAGAGTCCCGAGCAGTCCGAGAGCACAGGTCCTACCTACACCATCGTCACGTTCATCCATTAAGACCGCACACTAATGGAGCCATTACATTGATTTGTTGTGCTTGTTGTTGCTTTTTTCTTTTGGAATAAAGCCCCATTTTGTTCTCTGTTTCCATTTTGTCTTTTGTTTCATTCCCTTGAGCACATTTGTGTATTTTCCTGTCATTTTCATTTGGTTCATTGTGTTGTTGGACGTTTATGTTTGTGGTGTGTTATTTTTTTGCATTTCGCATTCAAGCAGTTTATTTTTCATCATTGTGAACTGTAAGTATTGACCCCATGAAAACATATGCATGCTATTTGCCATACTCATAGCAAAAAAATAAAACTTACAGCAAACCCTTTTTCTCTTCCACGCTTTCAACAATATTTATAATTGATCAGCCTGAGACAACGTCGTTAACGAGGTGTTTGTCTTCCTGTGGCACGCAGGGGTGGACATTTCCCGAGCCTTCAGTCCCGAGTCCTCGTCGGATTCTGGGAACGAAACCAACTCCTCTGAGATGACGGAGAGCTCCGAGCTGGCCTCCGCTCAGAGGCACTCCGAGAGCCACCTGAGGATGGTTCACATCGCCGAGGGCTACCACGGCAGGAGTGAAGAGAAGGCAGAGTTCATCACTCCCGCCGAGAGGGGAGCAGAAGACGTGGACTACAACTCCCAGGTTCCCCGGGAGGAGGAAGAGGAGGCCAAGTCTTCAGCCGTCGCCTCCTCGCAGATCCTACACTCCGATGGGGGGGAGATGGAACCAGAGACCATGGAGACCAAGTCGCTCACCGACTACTTCTCCAAGATGCACATGGGCTCTGTGATGAACCGGCAGTCAGGGACCCTGAGGGACCAGGACTGCAGGTTGGGGGGAGATCCTGGCCAGCCCTCCGACTCATCCAACGGGCCTTTCAAAGAGCTCCACAAAGAGGCGCTGCCTCATCTAGTGGGGAGGTACAACGGCTTCACCGCCAGAGACTCTCATTACATGAACCAACTGGACCTTGGGCGGACTCACCCCCGGGAGAAGCAGCAGCCATGGCAGCGTGCGCCCGGAACCAAAATGTCGGAGAGTCACTCCCCCTCGGAATGCTCGGTAGACTCACAGTCTTCCCACGCGGGCGTCCTGACGGAGCGGGGAGAAGAACGATGCCAGCCGCTAATTGCCCGTCAGCGATCCCCATCCGAGGGCGCCCGCAGCGACGCCGGCGGAGCGCAGGGTGGCGAGCAGCACAGCATCAAGGCCGCGGCCGCTGCTGAGCACGACGGCCAGCGTCTCTATGACTACCACCTGAGCAAGCGCATGTCGTCGCTGCAGAGCGAGGGAGGCGCCCACTCCCTGCAGAACTCGCAGTGCTCCTCCGTAGACGCGGGCTGTAGCACCGGCAGCAGCTGCTGCGCCACGCCCATGGACTCCCCGCTGTGCGCAGAGAGCAACTACACGCTGACCTCTGAGGGCTCCGGGCGGGGGGCAGCCTGCGCGGCGGCCGAGGAGAAGATGTGTGGCGCCGCGGGCCAGGGGAGGAGCGGAACCCCACTGGACCCCACGCTGCTTAGGAAGAGCCACACAGCCGAGCCCGGCTACGGGACCCTGAGGGAGGGCAGTGGCCACCGGGGGCCCAAGATTAAAGAAACCACAGGTAAAACTGAACTTAGGTTGTTTGCTTCTGTGTGTGCCATCCTTCCTCGTCGTCATCACAAAAAACTTGCGCAGCACTGCGGTGACATTTCTTCTTTTGCATTTAGTGTGTAATTACTACAACGCTGCATGGAGAGAGATTATGTATTGAGCCTACACTCATTTCTGAATTGAGACTAGCTTGTGTGTAACAATGACCCTCACAGTGTGCAGTTAAAGAGATGCTTAACAAGTGTCTTTGTTTTCTACTACCCCTAGTGTAGCTTGCACACAACTGAAGCAGGCATGGGAAGACGACCCCTCCTTAGCCCTCTGTAATGAGACAAATGCAGCCGCCACCACCACCACCACCATCTCCACCTCCACCACCTCCACCGCCACCTCACCACCGCCATTAAAGAGGACCACAGATACCAGTGGGCATTTACCGGGCCTGTACCCCTCCTCGAGAAAACCCCCACGTGAGTCGAGCACAGGCAGCCTCAGGAAACCGCGACGAGGGGGCGTGCTGAGGAGGAGCTGGAGCAGCATGACACCTCCAGGGGCGAGGGGCTTCGACCTCCTGCTGGAGAAGACCAAGGCCACGTTCACGGGGAAGAGCGGCGGCCAGGACGGCCTACCACAAGCGCCACCAAAACAACAGAGGAGATTCTACGGCAAAACATTACCCAAGAGCTGGTCCCAACACGCCGTGGACTCGGTCAGCTCTTCAGGCCGGAAGCTCCTGCGGGGGTCCGCGGTACTGCTTCCTCCGTCGGCCGCGCCGAGGCTGAAGACATCAGGCGCGTGGAGGTGTCATGCTCCGTTCAGCCACTGCTTTCTGAGGGACCATGTGAATAACGACGGCGATCCCGACGACAGGACGGTCCAATTCCCTTTTCCTCTATTAGCTGTGAGCCAGAAGCAACAGCAACCCACAAAGAACATCACTGGTGAAGAACAAACATCCTCCCTGAGGGCAGAACAACGAGGCGGTCCAACAAGCGCGGCCGCCACCCCCGGCAATCAGGACATGAGCCTCAAAGCCAGGCTGGCACGCGTGAGCTCCATGATGGGTAAAACCTACAGCCTGCCCTCTGGGTTTGAAGACGCCCGTAAGGACGCCTTAGAGATGATCGTTTTGGTGGGCTGGAGTCTCGGCCACGGGTCCGAGTGTGAATGCCGAGAGGGCGGTGAGGAGACCGGGCAACCAGGGGAGCACTGCGAGGCACTGCAGGTGCAGGCCAAAGCCCTGAGCAGCGCCTGCAGCCAGATGGCCCGTGAGCACGGCAGCCCAGAGGAGCTGCTGCTCACTCTGACACAAAGCTTCCACACGCTCTGCTGTCTGACGCAGGCTTGCATGTCGCTGGTGGAAGGCCTGAGCGCCGAGCGGCAGCGGCGTGAGGTGGTGACCCGGGTGGACGAGGTCGTCATGAACTACGTGTGTCTGCTGAAGGCTGCCGAGGCGGCGTCAGGAAGCAACTGCAATGACCAAAGTGTGAACGCACTGACGCGTCACTCTGCCGCCATGTCCGTCGTCATCCACAACCTAACGCACTCGTTGAGAACACTGATACACAAAGACACGGCCGCTCTGTCTCTGCTCTGCTCTGAGTTTTGAGTTAAAGCCATACATTTGCAACTGCGTCGATAGACTTTGCCTTGTGTATACAATACTTAATTATGTAAGTAAAACGACTCTGTTGATCATATTTCAACATTTAAACAATTATACCAAGACCTCTATAAAGAATATAAGTTAAACATGGCCTATAGTTCCCGACACCAATGCTAGATGGGATTATTTTATCAATGACCTTTTTGGGCTTTCCATGTGGACGGTAAAATATTTTAAGGTGTTCTTTAAATCAAAAAGCATTCATCAATTATAAAACTATCGAGAGCTCTCAAGACAAATCATTGCAAACAATGTGTTAAAAAATTTGAGATTGTTGACTTTTCTGTAGATTTCATGAATACTTTGCACATTATCACTGAGAACTTTCCATTTTTTGTCAGCACCCTCATTAAACATTTAAACTATGAAAACACAAGATAATCTTTCTTTGTTTGTCAATTAAGTTATTATGTTGCCTTTGATGACATTGTTGTTATTGCGATACTTATTTTACGTGTTAAAGTTAAAATTGCCTCATATCATATCCGTTAGAGTTGCGTAACGGAACTAAGGATAAAACGTTTAAAATGGAGTGCTTAAAATCAACTTTCTATGATTAAATCTATGATTTGATGAGGACTCTATGATTCATTGGAATTAAAACATGACCGATCAATGAACCCTAAAAAGGGAAGCAAAAAAAAGCTGCCTTCCGCAATTTGTGGATGGTTATATTATGATGAAGCTGCTGCAGGTTGATTTAGTGTGTTCTCCCACAAGAGAATGCATTTATTATCCAGTGCTATTGAATTGACATTTAACGACTTTTTGCTTTTTACAAATAATATCTTGCGGGTCTAGCACATGCACAAAGTTATTCAAACACTCATTTAAAAAATGACTACTTATTTCATCGCAAAAAAAAAGAAGAATACTACTCATATGCAATCACTCAAAATCTATTTCCGTGATTCTTCATTTGTCATATTTTCTATATTTTCATGTGTGTACTCTATAACATGTCTTATTCAACATTTCATTTAAATTTTCAGAATACAATAAAATGTAACCCTGAATTAAAGTTACGCTTCATAGCTTGGGGAACATTTGTCATTATTTTCTAATTGTATTTTTTATTATATTATAGTAATAATTGTATTAATATTATGCTTTATATAAACAAGACAAAGGCATCATTAATTCTCTTCAAATATTCGTATTGTCCAAATACACCATTTCATGTGTGTGTGCGTGTGCGCGCACGCCGCACGCGCATGCATGCGTGCGTGTGTAACCCGCATAATATTTTGCTGAAAATGCTGATACATTTCTTTAACTGATTAGTTCTTCTGCTTCATGTTATCTACAGAATTCCCCCATCTACTGGTCTTACCTTGTCGGTCGACTTCTTCTGTTTTTACATCAAGGGAGTCATACTGCCATGTTCCAACACAGTACAAATTGGATGTCCCGGCAGTTTCCATGTGATGTCACTGGACTAGTGTTTGACTGTCAGGAAAAAAAAAGTCAAAAAGTACCTAACGGGATAACCAGCAATGCCATGAACTTCTCAAAATACAGGAATATAGGAATGTGTTTTCTCATCTGGAAAATCTCACTGAACTTAATCTTTCCCATGCAAAAAAGTACGGGCTGAAGGACGTCGACATCGATAAGGATGCTTTCAAAAATCGAACAAACTTGAAAATACTGAATTTAAGCTACAATTGTCCGACTCATGTCCCCATTAGTCTTCCTCACAGTCTTACAATGATTTTTCTAAACAATAACAACATCCTGGTGCTCAATAATATGAGTTTTTCTGGTATAAGAAATGTGACGCAACTATTCTTGCAAAGAAACGGCTGTTTCTTTGCAAGAAAATTGCTCCAATCTAGTAAATATTTCAGATGACAGTTTTTCAGTTTTGACAAAGCTTCAGGTTCTGGACCTTTCCTCCAACATTTTAAGACATGTTCCAAAGGAACTACCAACAACGCTTACCAACCTGACACTTAGTGACAACCAAATGCATTACATTTCTGAAGAGGACTTCAAAGAGCTCCATCACTTTAAAGAACGGACAATACATGGAAACTGCCCAAGATCTGGAAATGCATCCTAAGGCGTTTATTGACCTTACCAAACTACGGACGTTGGATTTAGCTGGCAACTCCCTGACAGAACTTAATGACTTTTGGTTTGAAAATCTCCAAGATCTGACAAAACTCTTGCTATCATTCAATCTTTTACAAAGTGCCTTTCAGGGGGAACTTACGTGTTTTAGTAGTCTTTCAAAATTACAACATTTAGATCTTTCTTTCAATTATGGACATAACACATTCCCACAGACCGTTAAGCTGTCAAACAGTTTTTCAAAGCTTAGGTCGCTTCAAGTATTGCACTTGGTTTGTTTGGTTTTTAGAGAAATAGTATTTCATACTTTGAAACCTCTTGTTTCGCTCAAAAACCTTACTGAGCTATATCTAGGGACTAACTTTATTGTTCACTCTAATTCCACTATATTCGTGGAAGACTTCTTTAAAGAATATAAGTAAAAAATAGCCAATAGCTCCCGACACAGATGCTAAATGGGACTATTTTATCAATGACCTTTGGTGGCTTTCCATGCAGAAAGTGAAATATTTGATGTGTTTATTAAATCAAAATAACTTTCTTTGTCAATTAAGTTATTATGTTACCTTTGATGAAAAACCATTTGATGTATTGTCATTATTGCAGTAATTATTTTAAGAGCTGAAGTTAAAATGTCCTCTTAGCCTGTTATGTTTATTTTTTTCATTTTAATTACACTACAAGAGGCTCTAAAGGTGCGAACACACCAAGCGCGTACCTCGCGTACCATGTACGCGCGTAACGCACCTAAAATGTTGCTTGACCATTTTGTGTCAAAAATTGTCCGATACGCGCGTATGCATACGCGCGTAGATGAGACCGCCCAAACCCCCCCCCCCCCCCCCAGCCTGTGGCTGCGCTGGATTTAGGAGTCCGAGGAAGGAAACCCAAACGCCGCTGTGTTTGGGTAGATGATAGAGCTTGGATCGGGTTAGATTAAATAATCTCGGATATAAATAACAATAATCGGGTTAAATAACTTCACATGGTGTGTCTGGTGTGTTTCCAGCATTCGTAGTGTTGATCAGCAGAGAAATAGTCCGCCAAGACGTTGAGGTTGCTTAGCAATCAGAGACTCTGTCCATGCAAGTGAACGGAGCGTTCCCTCTTCGTCATAACTATCAAACCAAACATCCTTCACATTCACCGAGCGAACATTATGAAAGTAAAATGCACATTTCTCGCTAGAAATGTTTCCATAAACGCATTTAATGGCGTAACTATGTTACTATTTCCACCCAGAATAAAGAAAGTTGCCGGCCGTGGCTGCCATGGACATGGCTGCGCTGGAGTCCGAGGTAGGAAACCCAAACGCCGTCGCGTTTGGGTGATAGAGTTTAGATCGGATTAGATTAAATAATCTCGGATATAAATAACAATAATCTGGTTAAATAACTTCACATGGTGTGTCTGGTGTGTTTCCAGCATTCGTAGTGTTGATCAGCAGATATATAGTCCGCCAAGACGTTGAGGTTGCTTAGTAACCAGAGACTCTGTCCATGCAAGTGAACGGAGCGTTCCCTCTTCGTCATAACTATCAAACCAAACATCCTTCACATTCACCGAGCGAACATTATGAAAGTAAAATGCACATTTCTCGCTAAAAATGTTTCCATAAAAGCATTTAATGGCGTAACTATGTTACTATTTCCACACAGAATAAAGAAAGATGTCGGCCGTATGCTTCTGTCCAAGCTCACTACTCTCTGCCAGTGACGTCGAGTCAAGCTCAACGCTGATTGGCTATTGCGGCGCGTATGAGCGTAAAAAGTTAAATTTTTTGAACTCCTCGCGTACGCGCGTATATGTACGCGCGTATATATACGCGCGTATATATACGCGCCTCATACGCCCCTAACGCGAGTAAAATGTTGCTTTACGCGTGTACGCGTCTCATACGCGCGTAAACCAATGGTTCCCTATGGAAAAATTGCCAATTTTATACGCGTCGTACGCGAGTAACGCGCTTGGTGTGTTCGCACCTTAATAGTGAAAAGAAACTGTTGTCAATTAAACTACAAATGACTCAATTGAAGGCTTCCAAAGGTCCATGCTTTGTACCACGAACATTGTTTAGCAGTACATACATTTCCAAAAAACCATACCCAATCACACACACACTGCGAAGTCTACAGCTAAACTAAAACATAGAAACGTAAGTAGGTACTAAATGGGTTCTTACTAAAACACAAACTCCCCTTTCTGTTTTGCAATAATAAGGATGTGAAGTTTTGATCGGTGTACACTAAGACACCTGTTGCCACATTCAGGTGATGATTTACTTTGATTTAGTTTGACCAGTGTGTCAACAACACTCTGGCACTGGTGATCTCAAATCTCACAACAACCTTCATCGTTGTCACCACGTCAGTGGCAACGGTGGCCCACATCTTCTACTGGGACGCCTTCTACGTCCTGCATTACGTGAAGGCCAAGTGGAAGGGCTATCGCTCTACAGAGATGAGCAGTTTGTCCCTGGAGAGACTGGAGTTCATAGACAACCGTTTAGATATGCTTGGGAGAGATGGCGATACAAGGTACGCCAGATATTTCAAACACCTTGTGAATCTACGCGTTCGACATCTCTGAGAACAACCTTAACTTCCTTCCCCGTGAGGTGCTCCATAACATGCCAGAAGGGCTATCCGACCTATACAATAGAAAAAATGTGTTCACCAAATTTTTCTGGGAAGATATAGAGAATTTGACTTTGTTGAGGATTTTAGATCTAAGTGGGAGCCGTCTCACAAGAGTTCCCATGGTGCTTTCAAACTGCACCAAATCTCTCCAGAAACTGATTTTAACCGGTAACTAGATAGAAAATCTCCCCCCTGATTTCCTGAAGGATTCGTTCGGCTTAAAGTATCTGGATCTCAGCTTCAACAATCTAAAATACATGGAACACTCCAGTCTCCCTGATAACATTGTGAATAATACGGACATGCTCCTCCTACACAACAACATATTCAGAAGAAGCGTGCTCGTTACGGAGAGAAACAAGCAGTACAGTGTCATGTTCATGGAGAAGCTGTAACAGAATTACGGATAAAACTTAAAATTAAACAAAAATAGAGTATATCAAATCAGCATTGTTACGAGAAATCTGCGAGGATTCTGTAGTCCATTGGTATTAAAACATGGCCAATCTATGTACCCAAAAAGGGGAAGTAAAAGAAGCAATTCCTTCCGCAATTTGTGAATGGTTCTATTTCGAGGAAGCTGCTGCAGTCTGATTCAGTGTGTTCACTTCACCCACAAGAGAATACAGCTACTATCCAGTGCTATTGAATTTACGTTCAACGGCTTTTTACAAATTATATATTACGGGTCCACCACATTCACAATGGTGAGTTTTTGAAACAGTCATTGAAAAAAGACTGAAATGCAATCGCTAAAACTATATTTTTGTGATTAAATTACTATATTTTCATATTTGTGAAAAATATATTCCATGTCTTATTAAACTTTTAATTTTTATTTTCGAAATACAATAACATATGACCAAGATTTCAAGTTACACTTCATAGCTTTGGGAATTTTTGTCATTCATTTTTATTGGTATTTTTGATCATATTATAGTAATATATTAATGTTATGCATTGTATAGAAAATAAAAATGCATGATAAATTCTCTTCCAATATTTGTATTGTCAAAATACACCATATTGAGTGTGTGCATGAGTATAACCTGTATAATATTTTGCTGAAAATGATGATACATTTCTTTAAGTGAATAATTCTTCAGCTTCATGTTATCTACAGAATACGCCCATCTACTGGTCTTTCCTTGTCGGTCGACTACTTCTGTTTTTACATCAAATGAGTCATACTGCCATGTTCCAACACAGTACGAATTGGATGTCCCGGCAGTTTCCATGTGATGTCACTGGACTAGTGTTTCATTGTGAAGCAAAAAAACTTAAACAAGTACCTGATGGGATAACCAGCAATGCCACCGTAGTTAATTTGTCAAAAAACAATATTCAGCAAATACCAGGGAATGCGTTTTCTCATCTGGAAAATCTCACTGAACTTAATCTTTTCCTCGCAAAAAAGAACGGGCTGAAGGACGTCAACATCGATAAGGATGCTTTCATGAATCTAACAAACTTGAAAATACTGGATTTAGGCTCCAATCGTCTGACTTATGTCCCCGGTATTCTTCCTCACAGTCTGACAACGATTTGGCTAAACAACAACAACATCCTGGTGATCAATAATATGAGTTTTTCTGGGATAAGAAATGTGACGCATTTATTCTTGCAAAGAAACGGCTGTTCTAACAATAAATGCTCCAATCCAGTAAATATTTCAGACGACAGTTTTCCAGTTTTGACGAAGCTTCAGGTTCTGGACCTTTCCTCCAACATTTTAAGACGCGTTCCAAAGGGACTACCAACAACGCTTACCAACCTAACACTTAGTAACAACCAAATACATTACATTTCTGAAGAGGACTTTAAAGAGCTCCATCACTTAAAAGCACTTACAATACATGGAAACTGCCCAAGATGTGGAAATGCTCCATATCCCTGTGTAGCTTGCCCTAATATTTCTCTTGGAATCCATCCTAAGGCGTTTATTGACCTTACCGAACTACAGACTTTGGATTTAGCTGGCAACTCCCTGACACACCTTAATGACTTTTGGTTTGAAAATCTCCAAAATCTGACAAAACTCTTGCTATCATTCAATCTTTTACAAAATGCCATTCAGGGTGAACTTAAGTGTTTTAGTAGTCTTTCAAAATTAGAACATTTAGATCTGTCGTTCAATTATGGACGTAACTCATACCCAAAGACCGTTCAGCTGTCAAAGGGTTTTTCAAAGCTTAGGTCGCTTCAAGTATTGCACTTGGGTGGTTTAGTTTTTAGAGAAATAGAATTTGATACTCTGAAACCTCTTGTTTCGCTTAAAAACCTAACTGTGCTAAATCTAGGGACTAACTTTATTGTTCACTCTAATTCCACTATATTCAAAGAACTCCATCAGCTGAAAGGCATATTCCTATCAGAGAATAGACTGTATCCCGTTTCAGTAAGTACACCTAACCCACCTGGCCAGGGAGGTAACGTTGAAGCCAACCTGATATTTTCACCACACCTGGTGGCCGACACGTTGAATTTTCGTAGTAGAATTTTGGCAAATCCAGAGTGTATCAAGGCAGGTCGTGCCCTTAGTTTTAGCTCAAATAATCTTTTCTTCATAACTCCGGAGCAATTTGAAGGCTATGATAATATCTCATGCCTTAACCTTTCAGGAAATGGGTTTTCATCTGCATTAAATGGGACAGAATTTGAGTCGTTGCCAAATCTGACATATCTGGATCTGTCATTTAATAAGATTGACTTGGCCTATAGACATGCATTCCAGGAATTACAGAAGCTAAAGGTATTGGACATCAGTTTCAATGACCACTACTTTAAAGCCTATGGGATCACACATAATTTAGATTTTGTTAAAAATCTGCCTGTTCTTGAGATATTAAATATGAGCAATAATTATATTCATACTTTAACTAAAAAAATGTTACAGAGTGAGTCATTAAATGAGCTTCGATTTGGACACAATGAGCTTGGGACTCTTTGGAAAGATGCATCGTATTTCAATCTGTTTACTAATCTCACTAATTTGAAAATACTAGACATTTCATCCAACAACATTGCTGAAATTCCTGATAATGTATACGTTTTGTTCCCACGGCAGCTCACAACCCTGTTTATAAATTACAACAAACTCTCAGATTTTAATTGGACTAAACTAGAACATTTGAACAACCTCCAGAACCTCGATCTAAGTCACAATTATATTACTTATGTAAAAATCGTCACGTCCCAAACTTTAAGAACTCTTAATCTGGCTCATAATCAAATTGCACAACTCTCAAATGGATTTTTAGAGGGTGCCGTAAGCCTTACAACCCTCTCCCTGAACCACAACATGCTGACTGTTATCAACCAGACTAACTTCTTAACAAAACCTAACAACTACCTTCAAACGTTGTCTTTACATAGAAATCCCTTTCAATGCTCATGTGACACACTGGATTTTATTCTGTGGATCGAAGACAACGCTGTCACAATCCCAAGCCTGACCACGGATGTCTACTGCTACGTATCATACGGCCATCGTCAGGTTATGATTTACTTTGAGTTTGACCAGTGTGTCAACAATACTCTGGCACTGCTGATCTCAGTTCTCACAACCACCTTCATCGTTGTCACCACGTCGATGGCAACGGTGGCGCACATCTTCTACTGGGACGCCTCCTACGTCCTGCATTACCTGAAGGCCAAATGGAAGGGCTATCGTTCTTCGGCCTCGCAAGACAACGTGTACGAAGTCTTCGTGACATATGACACCAAAGACCCCTGGGTCTCGGAGTGGGTGCTGGAGATGCTGAGGGTGAAGCTGGAGGTGGAGGGGGAGAAGGCGTTGCCCTTATGTCTGGAGGAGCGGGACTGGCCCCTCGGCGTCCCGGTGATCGACAACCTCACCCAGAGCATTCGCTACAGCCGCAAGACCCTGTTTGTGCTGACCAAGGCGTACGCCAAGACGGGGGTGTTCCGCTTGGCCATGTACCTGGCCCACCAGCGGCTGCTGGATGAGAACCTGGACGTGATCGTGGTGCTGATGTTGGAGCCGGTGCTTCAGAACTCTCACTTCCTGCGTCTGAGGAGGAGGCTGTGCGGGGAGAGTGTTTTGGAGTGGCCCAGGACTGCGGCCGCTGAGCCCTGGTTTTGGCAGAACCTCAGGAATGTAGTCAGGGTGGACAACCGGACGATGTACTCCAGCACTTACTCTCAGTACTTCACCTGCAGCCGGGAGAGAGACTGAAGCTGCAGCTTGGAAATGTTTCTCTTTTTCTGAATTACTTTTATGTTAAGTTACTTAAATTTACTTGTTGTTGTTGTAGGCTATTTTTGCAGTTATCTTTGTTGAGTGATGCTTTTGAACTGATCTTCTTTATGGGTTTAATTCTATGATAATGTGTGTTAATAATGAACCACTTTTAACCGCCTAGTTTTAGGTCATAGTGTTATCAGGCTTTGTTTTGTATTGCTGTTGTCTTGTGGTTTCAAAAGTTCCATAATAAAGGGCCTCTAAATTTCTAAATGAAGGTTGGCCTGAGGCGGAACCGTTGTCATTTTGGAAAGGTTGTTCAACTCTCAATACAATTTAAATAATTATATAAAGACTTCTTTAAATAATATAATTAAAAAATAGCCAATAGTTCCCGACACCAATGCTAAATGGAACTATTTTATCAATGACCTTTGGTTGCTTTCCATGCAGAAAGTGAAATATTTGATGTGTTTATTAAATCAAAAAGCATAATACAATAGAATCTTTCTTTCTTTGTCAATTAAGTAATTATGTTAACTTTGATGAAAAACCATTTGATATATTGTCATTATTGCTGTAATTATTTTAAGTGCTGAAGTAAAAATTTCCTCTTATCCCGTTATGTTTCTTCTTTTTCATTTTAATTACACTACAAGAGGCTCTAATAGTGAAAGGAAACTGTCAATTAAACTACAAATTACTCAATTGAAGGCTTCCAAAGGTCCATGCTTTGTACCAGCGAACATTGTTTAGCAGTACATACATTTCCAAAAAAACATACCCAGTCACACACCCTCTGCAATGTCTACAGCTAAACTAAAACATAAAAACGTAAGTAGATACTAAATGGGTTCTTACTAAAACACAAACACCCCTCTCTGTTTTGCAATAATAAGGAAGTGAACTTTTGATCGGTGTACACTAAGACACATTGTTGCCACATTCAAGTGATGATTTACTTTGAGTTTAACCAGTGTGTCAACAACACACACGCATACTTGACATCTCTGAGGACAACCCTAACTTCATTCCCCGTGAGGTGCTCCATAACATGCCAGAAGGACTACCCAACCTATACATTAGAAAAAATATGCTCACCAAATTTTTCTGGGGAGATATAGACAAGTTGACTTCGTTGAGGATTTTAGATCTAAGTGGGAACCGTCTCACAAGAGTTCCCAAGGTGCTTTCAAACTGCACCATATCTCTCCAAAAACTGATTTTAACAGGAAACCAGATAGAAAATCTCTCCCCTGATTTCCTGAAGTTTGCGTTCAGCTTAAAGTATCTGGATCTCAGCTTCAACAAACTAAAATACATGGAACACTCCAGTCTCCCTGATAACATTGTGAATAATATGGACATGCTCCTCCTACACAACAACATATTCACCTGCACCTGCAACACCACTTGGTTCATTAAGTGGCTCACAGCACCACAGTCACCATCCCCCTTCTGGCCACAGACGTGACCTGCGACACCCCGGTGGCCCAGCGAGGTCGCTTGGTCCTCACGGTGGACATGCTGGCCTGCCAGTACCACTACCTGTCCCTTGTGCTCTACATCCTGCTGACGTCCACGCTGCTCGTATTCGTCACCCTGGCCGTCTCCAGTCACCTCTTCCTCTGGGACGTCTGGTACATCTACCACTTCTGCGTTGCCAAACTCAGAGGCTACGGCCGCCAGCCCTCGTCGCAGAGCTGCCTGTACGACGCCTTCGTGGTGTACGAGAAGAAGGACCCGGCGGTGAGCGAATGGGTGATGAACGAGCTGTGCGTTCAGCTGGAGGAGCGGGGGGACCGGCCCCTCCGGCTCTGCCTGGAGGAGCGGGACTGGATCCCTGGGTGTCCGGTGGTGGACAACCTGTGCCAGAGCATCCATCAGAGCAAGAGGACGGTGTTCGTCCTCACCAACCGCGGCGTGAAGAGCGGGAACTTCAAGACGGCGTTCTACAAGGCGCACCAGCGGCTCATGGATGAGAAGTAGGGATGGGAATTGATAAGAATTTCACCATTCCGATTCTGCTTATCGATCCGATTCCTTATCGATTCTCTTATCGATTCTCATTGGGTGAGAAAATAAGGACAAATGTGTTTGTTTGTATTAAATCTCATTAATATCTGATCAGAAGTGCGTCTAGTATTAGGAAATTGTACATTTTCACATCAATTGGTCTGGACAAAAAAATCTATGTGTGGCTTTTTAAGCCCAAATGCCATCATTATGTGCCAAAAAACTAAAAACACAGACTGAAAACAGTCAAGTAAGAGCTTGTGTCTTTTGGCAGGGCCGTCCCTGGGCATAGGCAGTATAGGCGAATGCTACGGACGCATCCATCAGCAGGGGGCGCCAAAAATATGGGATTTTTTATTTTTTGGATACTGTATTCATCTAACTTTAACTTCAATGTTTATGTTTCTTAATACCAATAGTTATGTCAAAATAAATATTAGATAACATAACATAACCCCCCCCCACAGACTCTACCTGAATCGGGAGGTTGGGAGGGGCGAGTTACCTTAATTACCCACTCTTAAACACTCTGGCGCCCAGGGGAGGACGAGAGAGAAGAGGAGGAAAAACGGGAAAAGAGAGAGGCACAGTAACTTTAATTGGTTTATCTTTAATGTAGGCCTGGCTGGCTATATAGCCAACTGGTCACTTTGTCTGGCTCTTGTTCACCTTTCTATCTTTATTTCTCTGCAGCTAACTGTTCCCTATGCATACCTCCGCTTAATACATGGCTATTGATTTAATTTATTCACTTATCGAAGCAATATGTGGTTTTAAATGTGGTTTTATTATTTAGTAAATACAAATAGTCCGCCAACAGTTGTCAGGGCGTAGCACATTGCCAATCAACGTGTAAATAACTTAACCGGAGTTAACTAGTCAGGCAGTGTTTGTTTTAAAAAAAGAAAAGGAACGGCAGCTCTTTACCTAGCTGGTCCGCTGCTCAATCCAAACCCACACGCTTCAATGAAAATCAAAACATGTCAGCTATGTACATAGGTCCAAAGCAGTTTGTAACCCACAGTAAAATGGGGGTATTATCCTTTTTACTCCAATGCATTGTAGTGACCATTGTTGGAGCAGTGTTTATTTTCAAGCTGATTTTGGATGACAGTTTGTGGTTTGCATATCTTACATTTCCCATATCTTTCACAGGATAACATATGATTGCATTTTACTCTTAACTTGAGTGCTTGTTTAATCTCTGGTTAGAACCAAACTAGATAAACCATACTACATTTAATTTTGTTTACAATCATTTGAATCTGAACTGATATCTATTATTTTGCTTATGAATGCCTTTAGTAAACATCATGCATTTCTTTGCAGTTTTTGCATTTTGTGCATACCTTATTGTATGAGTGATTCATTGTCACTGGTTTTGTAAGACTTTCTTTTGCTGCAAAGTGTTTGATTATTAAAAGTTGTAACTTCTGCAGTATTTTGTGCATACCTTATTTATATTGTATTTATGATAAATTGATGGTCACTTGGTTTGTAATACGTTTTTTGGGTGTTTAATTTTTTATCTAAAATAAAAGAGTCTCAAAGACAAAGCTTTGCAGCTTTTCTGAGTGTATGAACATTGGTAGTCGAATTTACTGTGCGATCCAAAGGGGTAGGGGCGCCAGCAAAAATCTAGCCTAGGGCGCCAAATTGGTCAGGACCGGCCCTGCCTTTTGGAATACTAACAGTGCTCATTTGCATTCAACTTGTAACAAAATCCAACTGACATAAACAAAATAAATAAGCGACATTCCTTCAAATGAATTGCATGCTGTGTAGCCAAATGTTTCAGCATATTGGAGGTAGTTCCCCCCTTTGAAGAAATGGAAACTTTACAATTGTTGCAAGTGGCAATATTGTCGTCTATTCGCGTGAAATACAACCAAGCTCACGACATTTGTCGCCCGTTCGCGTTGTCGCCGAAGTTTTGTCGAGCCACAAATCATAATCTGTCGCTGTGCAAGTTTTGTCAAATTTGTCGCGCCACAACAAGATAACCACCTTTGCATGTCTTTACCTTTAGTGGAAGAGGGAGAGACGTCGGAGGACCCGACGCAGTCTATTCATAATATTGTAATGACCACGGAAGAAGCAGTGAATGAAGTATTGATTAGACAGAGATTTATTAGATGGGCCTACCTAATAAACCGTTGGAACACACAAGACCGGAAACCATAGCGACGCTGGTAAACAAACCCTGAGAAAGCCCAATCCCTAGCTCCCTGCGCTACGGCCATCCGGAGGCGCACAGAGCTGTTGGCCGTGATATTATCTATACAATTATATTATATTATATACTATTATACATAGAGCTCCGGGAGTCGCAAACGGCAACAATTACTTTCTCCTCCATGCTGCAGTTCACCCCGGACTGCATTGCACTGAGTTTGACGGTCGAACGCTGATTGGCTGTTACGTTACACATGTCACTCAGTGGTCACGCTGTTGAAAGCTGATTGGCTGTCATCACGCAAAATATGCGTCAAAGTTGAAATATTTCAACTCGAGCGAATTTGTCGCAGCAGAAATCCTCGTGAACGCGCTTGCCTGTGCACGGCGAAAGTTTGGCGCGACAAATCGCGTTTGGTGTGAACGCACAATGCGCTTCTTCCTCGGCGGCGCCATCTTTGCTGCGTTCTGAACCAAAACAAAGTAGCGTGTGTGTGACGTAATGATGCATTTGTCGCGACCGGAACCGATAATCGGAATCGTTAAGCAGGCTTGCTAATGATTCCAAGGAATCGGTTGACTCGGCACCGGTTCTGAACAAGAACCGGTTCTCGATTCCCATCCCTAATGAGAAGAACAACTTCATAGTTTTGATCTTTCTGGAGAAGGCAGCGAGTAACTCAAAGTACCTGAGACTCAGGAAGAGACTGTACAGACGGTCGGTCCTGGAGTGGCCGACCAATCCTCAGGCTCAGCCATACTTTTGGTTTGGCCTCAGAAGCGTGCTAGCTACAGAGAGCAACAAGCAGTACAGTGACATGTTCAGGGAGACGCTGTAACGGAATTACGGCTAAAATGTATAAAAAATACATCAAAGTACATCAAAACAGAATTGTTATTAGATATCTGCGAGGATTCTATGGTTCATTGGAATTAAAACATGAACCATCTTAGAACGGGAAGCAAAAAAGGGAAGCATAAAAATGCTTTCTTCCGCAATTTGTTGATGGTTCTATTTCGATGAGGCTGCTGCAGTCTGCTTTAGTGTGTTCACTTCACCCACAAGAGAATACAGCTATTATCCAGTGCTATTCAAGTGACATTGAACAACTTTTTACCAATTATATCTTAAGGGTCCACCACAATCACAATGGTGAGTTATTGAAACATTCATAAAGAAATGATTTTTATGCAATGGCTAAAACTATATTTTTGTGATCAATATTTCTATATTTTCATATTTGTGATAAATATATTCCATGTCTTATTCAACTTTAAATTTTTACTTTCTAAATACAATAATAATTAAACATGAATTAAAGTTACACTTCAGAACTTTCGGAATATTTATTTTTGATAATGTTATAGTAATAATTGTATTAATATTGGGCTTTGTATAGACAAAAAAAAGGCTCCATTAATTCTCTTCAAATATTTGTATGGTCCGAATACACCATATTGCGTGTGTGTGTGTGTATATATATCGGTGTGTGGGTGTGTGTGTGTGTGTGTGTGTGTGTGGGTGGGTGTGTGTGTGTGTGTAAACCGTAGGATATTTTGCGATAAAATACATTTATTTTAAATGAATAATTCTTCTCCTTCATGTTATCCACAGAAAACCCCCATCTACTGGTCTTACCTTATAGGCCGACTACTCTTTCTGTTTTTACATCAAGGGAGACGTACAGCCATGTTCCAACCCAGTACGAATTGGATGTCACGGCAGTTTCCATGTGACGTCAAAAGTGGACACTTTGGAAGGCCAAGACTCGTGTTCGACTGTGGGGAAAAAAAACTTCGAAAAGTACCTGAAGGGATAACCAGCAATGCCACTGTGGTCATTTTTAAAAAAAACGATCTTCAGCAAATACCAGGGAATGCGTTTTCTCATCTGGAAGATCTCGCTGAACTTAATCTTTCCCAGGCAAAAGGGAACGGGCTGAAGAACGTCGACATCAATGAGGATGCTTTCAATAATTTGACAAAGCTGCTATCACTGGATTTAAGCAACAATCGTCTGACTTATATCCCCGGAAATCTTCCTCCCAGTCTGACAACGATTTGGCTAAACAATAACAGCTTCCTGGTGCTCAACAAAAACAGCTTTTCTGGTGTAAGAAATGTGACACATCTATTCTTGCACAAAAACTGCTATTTTAGCAATCAGTGCTTCAAGCAAGTGAGTATTTCAGATGACAGTTTGGCAGTTTTGACAAAGCTTGAGGTTCTCGACCTTTCCTCAAACAATCTAACACGAGTTCCAAAGGGACTACCAACAACGCTAACCAACCTGGCACTTAGTGACAACCAAATACATTACATTTTTGAAGAGGACTTTAAAGAGCTCCATCACTTAAAAGCACTGACAGTACATGGAAACTGCCCAAGATGTGGAAATGCTCCATATCCCTGTGTACCTTGCCCCAATATTTCTCTTGGAATCCATCCTAATGCATTTGCTAACCTTACCCAACTAAAGAAGTTACACTTAGCAGGCAACTCCCTGACAGAACTTAACGATTTTTGGTTTGAAAATCTCAGACATCTGACAAAACTCATGCTATCATTCAATCTTTTACAAAATGCCATTCAGGGAGAACTGAAGAGTTTTAGTAGTCTTTCATATTTACAGCACTTGGATCTGTCCTTCAATTTTGGCCATAAAGCATACCCAAAGACCGTTCACCTGTCAAACGGTTTTTCAAAGCTTAGGTCGCTTAGAGTATTGCACTTGGTTGGTTTGGTTTTCAGAGAAATTGAATTTGATACTTTGAAACCTCTTTTTTCACTCAAAAACCTAACTGTGCTAAATCTAGGGACTAACTTTATTGTTCACTCTAATTCCACCATATTCAAATATCTCCCACAGTTGCAAAGCATATATCTATCAGAGAACAGACTGTATCCCGTTTCAGTAAGTACGCCTAGCCCACCTGGCCAGGGAGGAAATGTTAAAGTCAACCTGATTTCTTCACCACAACTGATGGCCAACTCGTTAAATTTTGGTAGCACTTTGGCTAACCCAGAGTGTATCAAAGCAGGGCGTGTGCTGAGTTTTAGCTCAAATAATCTTTTCTTCATTACCCCGGAGCAATTTGAAGGCTATGATAATATCTCATGCCTTAACCTTTCAAGAAATGGGTTTTCATCTGCATTAAATGGGACAGAATTTAAGTCGTTGCCAAATCTGACATATTTGGATCTGTCATTTAATAAGATTGACTTGGCCTATCCTGCTGCATTCCAGGAATTACAGAAGCTAAAGATATTGGACATCAGTTTCAATGACCACTACTTTAAAGCCTATGGGGTCACACATAATTTAGATTTTGTTAAAAATCTGCCTGTTCTTGAGATATTAAATATGAGCAATAATTGTATTCATACTTTAACTACAAAAATGTTACAGAGTGAGTCATTAAATGAGCTTCGATTTGGACACAATGAGCTTGGGACTCTATGGAAAGATGCATCGTATTTCAATCTGTTTACTAATCTCACTAATTTGAAAATACTAGACATTTCATCCAACAACATTGCTGAAATTCCTGATAATGTATACGTTTTGTTCCCACGGCAGCTCACAACCCTGTTTATAAATTACAACAAACTCTCAGATTTTAATTGGACTAAACTAGAACATTTCAACAACCTCCAGATCCTCGATCTAAGTCACAATGCTATGACTTATGTACGAAGCGTCGCCTCCCGTTCTTTAAGAACTCTGAATTTGGCTCATAATCAAATTGCACAACTCTCAAATGGATTTTTAGAGGGCGCCGTAAGCCTTACAACCCTCTCCCTGAACCACAACATGCTGACTGTTATCAACCAGACCAACTTCTTAACAAAACCTAAAAACTACCTTCAAATGTTGTCTTTACATCGGAACCCATTTCAATGCTCATGTGACACACTGGATTTTATTCTGTGGATTGAAGACAACAATGTCACAATCCCAAGCCTGACCACGGATGTCTACTGCTTCGTATCCTACGGCCACCCTCAGGTGATGATTTACTTTGAGTTTGACCAGTGTGTCAACAATACTCTGGCACTGCTGATCTCAGTTCTCACAACCACCTTCATCGTTGTCACCACGTCGATGGCAACGGTGGCACACATCTTCTACTGGGACACCTCCTACGTCCTGCATTACGTGAAGGCCAAATGGAAGGGCTATCGTTCGGCGGCCTCACAAGAGGTGTACGACGTCTTCGTGACGTATGACACCAAAGACCCCTGGGTCTCGGAGTGGGTGCTGGAGACGCTGAGGGTGAAGCTGGAGGTGGAAGGGGAGAAGGTCTTCCCCTTGTGTCTGGAGGAGCGGGACTGGCCCCTCGGTGTCCCGTTGATCGACAACCTCACCCAGAGCATTCGCTACAGCCGAAAAACCCTGTTTGTGCTGACGAAGGCGTACGCCAAGACAGGGTTGTTCCGCTTGGCCATGTACCTGGCCCACCAGCGGCTGCTGGATGAGAACCTGGACGTGATCGTGGTGCTGATGTTGGAGCCGGTGCTGCAGAACTCCCACTTCCTGCGTCTGAGGAGGAGGCTGTGCGGGGAGAGTGTTGTGGAGTGGCCCAGGACTGCGGCCGCTGAGCCCTGGTTTTGGCAGAACCTCAGGAATGTAGTCAGGGTGGACAACCAGACGATGTACACCAGCACTTACGCTCAGTACTTCACCTGCAGTCTGGAGAGAGACTGAAGCTGTTGCTTGGATGTTTTCCTTTTTCTGAATTTCTTTCATGTTAAGTTACTTAAATTTACTTGTCGTTGTTGTAGGCTATTTTTGCAGTTATCTTTGTTGAGAGATGCTTTTGAACTGATCTTCTTTATAGGTTGAATGCAATGATAACATGTGATAATAATGAACCCATTTTAACAGCCACATTTTTGGTCATAGTGTTATCAGTCTTTGTTTTGTATTGCTGTTGTCTTGTGGTTTCGATAGTTCCATAATATAGGGCCTCTATATTTTGTAATTAAGGTTGGCCTGAGGCTGAACTGTTGTCCTTTCAGAAAGGGTGGTCAACTCTCAATACCATTTAAATAATTATATAAAGACCTCTGTAAAGATTATAAATGGTCTATAGTTCCTGTCACCAATGCTAGATTATTTTGTCACAGACATTTTGGGGCTTTTCATGTAGACTGTGAAATATTTTACGTGTTCTTTAAATAAAAACACATTCAATCAATTATGAAAAATATCGAGAGCTCTTGAGACAAATCATTGCAATCATTGTAAAAATTTGATATTGTTGACTCTTCTGTAGTTTTGATGAAAACTTTGCATATTATCATTGATTACTTTCCGTTTTTTGTCAGCACCCTCATTAAACATTTAAACTAAGAAAAAAACAACAATATCCTTCCTTTCTTAGTCAATTAAGTTATTATGTAACCTTTGATGAAAAAACATTTGGTGTATTGTCGTTATTGGTGTAATTATTTTAAGTGGTAATGTTAAAATTGCCTCAGATCATGTTATGTTTCTTATTTTTTCATTTTAATTACACCACAAGAGGCACTAATAGTGAGAACAAACTGTAAATTAACCAACAAATTACGAACTTAAAGGCTTCCAAAGGTTCATGCTTTGTACCACCGAACATTGTTTAGCAGTGCATGCATTTCCCAAAGAACATACCCAATAACAGACACTCTGCAATGTCTACAGCTAAACTAAAACAGACAAACATAAGTAGGTACTAAATGGGTACTTCCTAAAACACAAACCCTCCTCTGTGTTTTGCAATAATAAGGAAGTGAACTTTTGATCTGGAGTACACTAAGACACCTGTTGCTTTCACTGCATTTTCACGTTGAACCGCTATGTCACACTACTGTTCCATCCACCTCTCAGACACACATTGAGAAGTCTCACACATTGTAAGACTTCTCAGGAGTGATGGACCTTGTTAGTTTCAGGCCCAGCACAACTTTCCCTCATGCAAGGTTATTTTGTTACAGTCAATGAATTATATAGTGCTCAATACCCTACCAAATTCTGGTATGTGCCTCTGTTTCTATTGCAGCGGGATTGGGTGATTGGTGTGAGTGTTCTTTTTGTGGTTGTGGATTTTAGCGAGCCAATACTCACGCATGTGTTATCCATCAAAGCATGTAAGTGGCATGTTCCTTTACTGTTGACAATGTACCTGGTTGTGTGCATCGGTCCCAAGTGAAGCCAGATTCCTCTGAAGAAGAACTAGTGATGCCTCTCTCAATATCAACCCAGTCTACCCCAACCCCCATATTCCTCCTCCCCTTTCTTCCAGGAGAAGGAGGTGTCATCATCCTGCCGTGTCTCTCCCTAAAAAGCCTGAGGCCCCTCATTCTTGATACGTCGACGTCCATGCGATGGTACCCCAAAATCCTCCAATGTAAATGCTCAGAAATCAAATCCCTTTTCCCTGCCATTCGGTCACTCACTCACACATTCTACTACTCTCTCCTTCTCTCTCTCTCACTCGGTCTCCCTTTTTGTCTCTATCTTTCTCTCTCCCGCTCTGTCTTTCTCCCTCTCTACCTCTCCCTGTATCTCCCTCCCAGTCCCTCTATTTCCCCCTTTCCCTAACTCTCTATCCTCTCTCTCTTTGTATCCCTCTCTCTCCCTGTTTCTCCTTCACTCTCCCTCTGTGTCTCTCTCTGTTTCCCTCTCTCCCTATCCGTCTGTCTCCCTCCCTCTGTCTCTCTCTCTCTGTCTTTCTCTCTCTAACTCACTTTCTCTATCTCTCTCTCTCTCCCTCCCTCTCTGTCTCTCTGTCCTTGTCCACCAGAGCTTCAATGACGTGGTGTTGGAGAGATTTGGGTCAGAGTTTAAATACGACACGGCCCTTCGGCTGGCGGCGCTGCAGATGTACATCCTCACGATCAGCACCAAGCAGTCACAGAAGGTTTCCCTCAAGTACATCGAGTAAGGACTCCTCATCACCTCGTCATCCTCCATGGCCCAAACTATTGACTCCATATTATCCAGATCATGTTTCTTATTTTCTCTTATTCAATTTATTTAACTTTCTTTTTTTTTTAACAAACATTAAATAAATATAGAAGAACAGAAAGTAAGAAATACGATCTGTCGAACATCCTACTGTTTCCGTAGTGCTGTTGCTTTATGGGTTGAATAATCACCGCGGAGTGATTGAATAATTACAATAGTAGCCGGTCGATGAATCAATGCAGCACCTCTGGGAGAATGGATTGATGGGCGGTCAGGACTGTTGACTTGGCTGTTTGTGTGGTGCCGGAGTAAGGTGAGCTAATAAGTATGGATTCTGACTGAACAGGAAGAAGTGGGGCCTGGCGTTGTTCCTGCCTCCTGCAGTGCCTCTACACCTCCCTCCGTCTCTCCCTCTCACTTCTGTTCCGTCTCCCCCCCTTCCTTTTTTTACCATTGCACACAGAAGGCCCTTGACTACCATATATTGGGCCGCTGGGTCAATGAATCCTTAGTTTCCTGTTGTGTCATGAACATCCCTCTTTCTTGCAGCTGACAGTTTTGCAAGCCAAGGTCCACTATCTCAAGTACCTCAGAGACTTGAGACTTTACGGTGGACGGGTCTTCAAATCCATCTTAGTTGCACGTGTCTGTTCCAAACCCTTGGTTTGAAGTCAACGTTTAGAGCCTGAATAAACAATATCGAAACCAATCACTGAGATGCATTGAGCCATCCCTTCCGTATTTACAGCAAGGCGAGAAGCACACGGAGGTGACCCTTCTGATAGGACAGCGCTACTGCATCAGCCATGACATCAACCCCAAGACCAACCTGGTGGCTCTGCTGGCTGACTTCAGCCACGTCAACCGCATCGAGATGTACTCAGAGGACGAGAAGATGGTGCGGGTGGAGCTCCATATTCTGATCGTGACGGTGAAAGGATCCTTTAGTGTCCGGTCCGGCTAGACCGGCGCCTCTGCTGGGGTTAGGGGTTAGAATCCCTACTCAGTGGAAGAATTTGTTCACTCATGTAGGTGTGAGATGCTTTGGATAAAAGCAACCCCTGTATGACGTTGCTGATTTGCTTTTCCCTTGAAATGTGGAAACAGATGCTACCCCTGTTTTACACACTGAGTTGATCTGCAGCACTATATTGAGCTCTTAGTGGAAAGCTGCCTTAGCAGTCATTATCATCTCATTCCGACCCTGCATCCATTGTGTGCTCATTGTGTGCGGCTTATCTCTCTCCACCACAGCCAATAACTCTGTTAATGGAGTCTGTTGATGCCATAATTCTGGCCTCTCTGACCGCCGGCTATTACCGCTTACTGGTGCACTCCAGGCGCTCTATCTTCAATGTGGCCCAGAGCAGCGCCGAGAATGCGGAAGCGAGTAAGTCTCAAACTCGACACGTGTGACAACATCTCCCTGCATCAAAGCATAACGTGAGATATTAAAAGGTTGTTTCTAATCGTCCCGCTTCTCCTTTCCAGGTCACGAGGCGAGAGTGAAGCAGAACTACCGGGTGATAGAGTGGACCTACAGCACGCCTTACAAGGCAACAGAGGACCGCGGCTGCAGTTAGCGATGTGGCCAGGACTTCTCGGAATACCTGGAGAGCTCGGACCTGCATGGAGAGAGGTGATGAATTAAGTCTACGCTCACTTGTGAATCGAGGCTAGCTTGTGTGTAACTAGAGATGCTCAACAAATGTCTTTGTTTTCTACTACCCCTAGTGTAGCTTGCACAAAACTGAAGCAGGCATTGGAAGACGACCCCTCCTTAGCTCTCTATAATGAAACAAATGCAGCCGCCACCACCACCACCACCTCCACCACCTGCACCTCCACCACCACCTCCATCGCCATTAAAGAGGAGCACAGATACCAGTGGGCATTTACCGGGCCTGTACCCCTTCAAGAGAAATCCCCCACTCGAGTCGAGCACAGACAGCCTCAGGAAACTGAGGAGGAGCTGGAGCAGCATTACAGATGCAGCCAGATGGCCCGTGAGCAGGGCAGCCCAGAGGAGCTGCTGCTCACTCTGACACAAAGCTTCCACACGCTCTGCTGTCTGACGCAGGCTTGCATGTCGCTGGTGGAAGGCCTGAGTGCCGAGCGGCAGCGGCGTGAGGTGGTGGCCCGGCTGGACGAGGTCGTCATGAACTACGTGTGTCTGCTGAAGGCTGCCGAGGCGGCGTCAGGAAGCAACTGCAATGACCAAAGTGAAGAGAATTATTCTTTGTTTGTCAATTTAGTTATTATGTTACCTTTGATGAAGAAAACGTGTTAAAATAAAAATTGCCTAATATCATATCCTTTAGAGTAGAGTAACTAAGAATGAAACGTTTAAAATGGTGTACTTAACATAAACTTTCTTACGAGAAATGTGGGAGGATTCTAAGATCCTATGATCTATGTTCCCTAAAAGGGAAGCAAAAAAAAGCTGCCTTCTGCAATTTTTGGAAGGTTATATTTTGACGAAGCTGCTGCAGTTTGATTTAGTGTGTTCTCCCACAAGAGAATACAGTTATTATCCAGTGCTATTGAATTGACCTTTAACAAGGGTTTACTATTTACATAAATATATTTCGGGTCCAGCACATGCACAATGGTGAGTTATTTAATCACTCAATTATGAAATTACTGCTCATATGCAATCACTAAAAATATATTTTTGTGATCCTCCATTTTTCATATTTTCATGTGTTATCTATTAAACGTGTCATTCAACTTAATTATTTTTTTTCAAAATACAATAACATGTAACCATGAATTAAAATTACACTTCATAGCTTGGGGAATATTTCTCATTCTTTTTTTATTGTATTTTTGATAGTTATAATGGAGTCATAATTGTATTAAATTGTGCTCTTTATAATCAAGACAAAGGCATCCCTAATTCTCTTCAAATTTTCCTATTTTCCAAATTCACCATATTACGTGCGTGCGTGCGTAACTCGTATAATATTTTTCTGAAAATGATGATACATTCCTTCAATTGAATAATTATTCTGCTTTACGTTATCTACAGAATACCCCCATCTACTGGTCTTACCTTGTAGGTCGACTACTTCTGTTTTAACATCAAGGGAGTCATACTGCCATGTTCCAACCCAGTACAAATTGGATGTCCCGGCAGTTTCCATGTGATGACACTGGACTAGTGTTTGACTGTGAGGATTTTGAAAAGTACCTGACAGCATAACCAGCAATAACACTGTAGTAAATTTAATTTATTCGTTTTGACAAAGCTTCAGGTTCTGGACCTTTCCTCCAACAGTTTAAGACGCGTTCCAAAGGGACTACCAACAACGACTTTAAAGAGCTCCATTACTTAAAAGCACTGACAACACAGGGAAACTGCCCAAGATGTGGAAATGCTCCATATCCCTGTGTACCTTGCCCCGATGATTATCTTGGAATCCATAAGGCGTTTAAAGACCTTACCAAACTACAGTCGTTAAACTTAGCCGGCAACTCCCTAACAGAACTTAAAGACTTTTGGTTTGAAAATCTCCAAAGTCTGACAGAACTCTGGCTATCATTCAATCTTTTACAAAATGCCATTCATGGTGAACTGAAGTGTTTTAGTAGTCTTTCAATGTTACAACATTTAGATCTTTCGTTCAATTACGAACATGAAAAACATACCAAAAGACCCCTCGGCTGTCAAACGGTTTTTCAAAGCTTGTTTCACTCAAGGTATTGAACTTGGTTGGTTTAGTTTTTAGAGAAATTTAATTTCATACCTTGAAACCTCTTGTTTCGCTCAGAAACATTGTTGTGCTAGATCTAGGGACTAACTTTGTTTTTCATTCTAATTCCACTATATTCAAAAAACTCCCACAGTTGAAACAAATATTCCTATCAGAGAACAGACTATACCGTTTCAGTAAGTACGGCTAAAGCACCTGGACTGGGGGGAAACGTTGAAGCCGACCTGATTTCTTCATCATATCTGAGGCCCCACCCGTTGAAGCCTTTTAGAATTTTGGCTACTGCAGAGTGTATCAAGGCAGGTAATGTGCTGAATATTAGCTCAAATAATCTTTTTTTCATTAATCCGGAGCAATTTGAAGGCTATGATAATATCTCATGCCTTAACCTTTCGAGAAATGGGTTTTCATCTGCACTTAATGGGGCAGAATTTGTGTCGTTGCCTAATCTGACATATCTGGATCTGTCATTTAATAAGATTGAGTTGGCCTTTAGCAATGGATTCCAAGAATTACCGAAGCTCAAGGTATTGAATATCAGTTTCAACGACCACTACTTTAAAGCCTATGGGATCACACATAATTTAGATTTAGTTAAAAATCGGCCTGTTCTTGAGATTTTAAATATGATCAATAATTGTATTCATACTTTTACTACCAAAATGTTACAGAGTGAGTCATCAAATGAGCTTCGATTGGGACACAATGAGCTTGGGACTCTTTGGAAAGATGACTCGCATATAAATCTGTTTACTAATCTCACTAATACTTGACATTTCTTCCAACAACATCGCTGAAATTCCTGATAAGGTTTACGTTTTGTTACCATGGCAGCTCACAACCCTGTTCATAAATGACAACAAACTCTGATTTTAATTGGACTAAACTAGAACATTGGAACAACCTCCAGACCCTCGATCTAAGTCACAATGCTATGACTTATGCAAGAAGCGTTACAACCCGTACTTTAATAACCCTGAATCTGTCTACTGCTTCGTATCCTACGGCCATCCTCAGGTGATGATTTATTTTGGCAACGGAGGCGCACATCTTCTACTAGGACGCCTTCTAAGTCCTCCATTACCTGAAGGCCAAATGGAAGGGCTATCGTTCTTCGGCCTCGTCAGACTACGTGTATGAAGTCTTCGTGACCTATGACACCAAAGACCCCTGGGTCTCGGAGTGGGTGCTGGAGTCGCTGAGGGTGAAGCTGGAGGTGGAGGGTGAGAAGGCGTTGCCCTAATGTCTGGAGGAGCGGGACTGGCCCCTCGGTGTCCCGTTGATCGACAACCTCACCCAGAGCATTCGCTACAGCCGAAAAACCCTGTTTGTGCTGACCAAGGCGTACGCCAAGACGGGGGTGTTCCGCTTGGCCATGTACCTGGCCCACCAGCGGCTGCTGGATGAGAACCTGGACGTGATCGTGGTGCTGATGTTGGAGCCGGTGCTGCAGAACTCCCACTTCCTGCGTCTGAGGAGGAGGCTGTGCGGGGAGAGTGTTGTGGAGTGGCCCAGGACTGCGGCCGCTGAGCCCTGGTTTTGGCAGAACCTCAGGAATGTAGTCAGGGTGGACAACCAGACGATGTACACCAGCACTTATTCTCAGTACTTCACCTGCAGTCTGGAGAGAGACTGAAGCTGCTGCTTGGATGTTTTCCTTTTTTTTTTTCTGAATTTCAATCATGTTAACTGTTACTACTATTTAACATGTAACTTAAATTTACTTGTAGTTGTAGTACGCTATTTTTGCAGTTATCTTTGTTGAGTGATGCTTTTGAACTTATCTTCTTTATGGGTTGAATGCTATGATAATGGGTGTTAATAATGAACCACTTTTAACAGCCTAGTTTTTGTTCATAGTGTTATCAGGCTTTGTTTTGTATGGCTATTGTCTTGTGGTTTCAAAAGTTCCATAATATAGGGCCTCTAAATATTTTAATTAAGGTTTGCCTGAGGCTGAACCGTTGTCATTTCAGAAAGGTTGGTAAACCCTCAATAACATTTAAATAATTATATAAAGACCTCTGTGAAGAAAATAAGTAGAAATTGTCCAATAAGTCCCGAAACCAATGTTAAATGGTATTATTTTATCAATGACCTTTTGGGGCATTCCATATAGACTGTGAAATATTTCATGTGTTTTTTAAATCCAAAAGCATTCAATAAATTATAAAAAAAATATCAAGAGATATTCAGACAAATCAATGCAAACAAGTACTTTCCCGTTTTTGTCAGCACCCTCATTAAATATTTAAAATTAAGAACCATAATCGTTCTTTCTTTATCATTGAAGTTATCATGTAACCTTTGATGAAAAAACATTTGATGTATTGTCGTTATTGCTGTAATTATTTCAAGTGCTGAAGTAAAATGTTCCTCTTATCCCGTTATGTTTCTTTTTTTTCATTGAAATTACACGACAAGAGGCTCTGATAGTGAAAACGAACTGTTGTAAATTAACCAACAAATAAGTTACTCAAAGGCTGCTGAAGGTCAATGCTTTGTACCACCAAAAAATTGTTTAGCAGTACATACATTTCCCAAAGACCATACCCTATGGCACACACTCTGCAAAGTCTACTGCTAAACTAAAACATACAAACATAAGTAGGTACTAAATGGGTACTTCCTAAAACACAAACACTCCTCTCTGTTTTGCAATAATAAGGAAGTGAACTTTTTATCTGGAGTACACTAAGACACCTGTTGCTTTCACTGCACGTTCACGTTGAACCGCCATGTCACACTACTGTTCCATTCACCTCTCAGCCGCTCTTGAAGAGCAGAACACATTGTGAGACTTCTCAGGAGCGATGGACCTGGTAAGTTTCAAGCCCACCACAACTTTCCCAGATGCAAGGTTATTTTGTTAGTCGATGAATTATATACTACTCAATACCCTACCAAATACTGGTATGTGCCTGTGTTTAAAATGCTCCAGGATGGGGGGGTGTAACGAACAATGTAATAACGGCCAATAACGTAATAACTGCCAATAACGTAATAATTTAAATGTAATATAGCCAATGACGTAATAAATTGCCATTAATTTAATAACGTATTACGTTATGGATGGTTATTACTTTATTGGCCTTGTATTAAAAAAATCCTGTAGACATTATATTTACACTGTAAGATGCGTAAGATGCAACTTTTGTACTGTCATGTTGATGTATTTTGAGTGTGACGGTCTGGGAATACGGGGCGGGAAGATGAGTATGCAAATGGAAACGGGAATGCCTGTAGGTTTGAGCGTTGTGATTGGCCAAGGGTATGTTAGGGGGAGCCACACAATGAGGGATATAACTGGACATGTCGGGACTCTGCGCAAGTTCTTTGCAAACAAACTCAGGTTTCTTTGCGACATTATGCAAGTTTCAATAAAGCCTTAATCTTTCAAAGTCCTTCTAGACCTCTAGTATTAGATTGTCGGTGTTTCAGCTAATGTCTCATTCCCGCAGCCCCTAGCGTTCCAGCGGTGAATTGCAATACCATACTGAAAACTGCAACGCAGAACTCAGAGTCGAAGCGTCTGCGTGGTCACGGAGCTGGATACACAGAGCCCTATAACGGAACCCTAAGAGTTACATACAAATCCAAATTGACCAGATGTTTAAGCATGTGTTGCAAGATGCAATATTAAGGCTAAGTGTGACAGTTTCTCTCCAGGAATTGAAAATATAATAAAGTGATACCACAGTCATTACATTATTGGCTCTGTTATTACATTTTCAAATGATTTTTTTAATACAAGGCCAATAACATAATTACCATCCAATAACTTAATACGTTATTACATTAATGGCAAAAAGTTATTACGTTATAGGCTCAACAACTTTATTACATTTTTGGCAATTCATTATGTTATTGGCTTCATTACATTGGATAATAGCTGTATTCTCTTGTGGGGGCTGTGAACACACTAAATCAGACTGCAGCAGCTTCATTGAAATAGAACTATAAACAAGTAGCGGATGGAAGCTTTTTTTTACTTCCCTTTTTTGGTACATATATTGTTCATGTTTTAGTTCCAATGAATCATGGTTGAAAATGCGTTATTGCATTATTGGGTGCTCCAAGTTGATTGGTGGGACTCGTGGGAGTGTTCTTTTTGTGGTTGTGGATTTTAGCGTGCCAATGCTTAAGCATGTGTTATCTATCAAAGTATGTAAGTGGCAGGGTTCCTTTACTGTTGACAATTTACCTGGTTGCGTGCATCAGTTTTAAGTGAAGCCAGATTCCTCTGAAGAAGACCTGGTAATGCATCTCTGAATACCAACCCACTCTACCCCACCCCCCATCTTCCTCCTCCCCTTTCATTCAGGAGAAAGGAGGCGTCTTCATCCTGCTGTGTCTCTACCTGCCAAGTCTGAGGCCTCTCAGCCTTGACGCGTCGCCGTCCATGCGATGGTACCCCAAAACTCTCCCGTGTAACGTCAGCTTGGCCAGCAACGGCAGTGCGGTCATGGTGGACTGCACCGAGAAAAGTCTCACATCTATCCCGAGTGGCATCCCAGGGAACGCCACCAACCTCACACTCACCATCAACCACATTCCTGAGCTGAACGCCACCTCCTTCCACGGTCTGGAGAACCTCACGGAGATCGACATGCGATGCAACTGTGTGCCTATGAAGATCGGCCCCAAGGATCGTGTGTGCACCAAGGGCCTGACCATTATGAAAGACACATTCAGCGACCTGAAGAAGCTGCAAGCGCTGTACCTGGATGGCAACCAGCTGGACGGCATACCTAGGGGCCTGCCTCCAAACCTCCGCCTTCTGAGTCTTGAAGTAAACAACATATTCTACATTTCTAAAGAGAACCTCTCGGAGATCACAAACGTTGAGATCCTCTACCTGGGTCAGAACTGTTATTACCGAAACCCATGCAATGTGTCCTATAGCATAGAGGCTGGGGCATTTTTACAGCTTAGCAATTTGACATTGTTATCTGTCAAGTCCAACAATTTGTCTTATATCCCATCCCTGTTGCCTTTAAGTATGAGGGAGCTGTATCTCTATAACAACAATATTGGAAAAGTCACAGAAAAAGATTTTAAAAACTTAACTAATTTGGAAATCTTGGATATTAGCGGAAACTGTCCCCGGTGCTACAACGCGCCTTTCCCTTGTGATCCATGTCCAAACAACTCCCTTAAGTTACACAAGAATGCGTTCAAAACATTGGCCAAACTCAAGATCCTACGCATGCACAGTAACTCCTTGACCACCGTGCTTCCTGAATGGTTTGCCAACTTGAAAGAGTTGAAGGTGCTCGACCTCTCGTCCAACTTTTTGGCCGGGGAGGTGGCGCACTTTAACCTTCCAAATGCCCTCTGCAACCTAGAGGAGCTGGATCTATCATTCAACTACGAACTGCAGAAATACCCAGCCACTTTGAATCTGAACCCCTCGTTCTCCGTCCTCCAATCACTAAAAGTGCTTAGGCTTCGGGGCTTTGTGTTCCAATCGCTGACCATACAAGGCATCCAACCACTGATGCTTTTACCCGACCTGGAGGTTTTTGATCTGGGAACAAACTTCATTCAAATGGCCAATCTCAGTGTTCTGATGGAGCTGAAAAGCTTTAAAATAATCAATCTGTCGGATAACAAAATATCCTCGCCGTCCGAAGGCCCAGAGCCATATAACTCTGTCTCTGCTCACCAGGCTCGGCATTGGTCACCTATGACCGGTGCTCAACAATTTGGGGATGAGGGCGTGAGAGAGATACATTACTTCAGGTATGATGAGTATGCACGTAGTTGCAAATACAAAGATAAAGAGCTTGGGGTTTTTAACTCCTTTGTCAATGCACAGTGCAGTCATTTCGGCAAGACCTTGGACGTAAGCAGGAACAATATATTCTTCCTCCACTCAAAATTTTTAAATCTTGGCGATCTGAAATGCCTTAATCTATCTGGAAACGCAATGAGCCAAAGTTTAAATGGCAGTGAATTCACTTATCTCAAAAATTTAGAATATCTTGACTTCTCAGCGAACCGTCTGGACCTTCTTCATCCCACTGCGTTTCAAGAGCTCCAAAATCTGGTCATCCTAGACATAAGCCTCAACAATCATTACTTTGAATCAGAGGGGTTGACCCACATGCTTAACTTCACTGAAAATCTACCCAAGCTAAAGATACTTCTCATGAACCATAACAAGATTTCAACATCTACTAACACAGAGATGAGCAGTTACTCCCTGGAGAGACTGGAGTTCATAGACAACCGTTTAGATATGCTTTGGAGAGATGGCGATACAAGGTACATCGGATATTTCAAAAACCTTTTGAATCTACACGTTCTCGACATCTCTGAGAATAACCTTAACTTCATTCCCCGCGAGGTATTCCATAACTTGCCAGATAGACTATCCGAACTATACATTAGAAAAAATATCCTTACTAAATTTTTCTGGGGAGACATAGACAAGTTGACTTTGTTGAAGATTTTAGATCTAAGTGGGAACCGTCTCACAAGAGTTCCCATGGTGCTTTCAAACTGCACCAAATCTCTCCAAAAACTGATTTTAACAGGAAACCAGATAGAAAATCTCTCCCCTGATTTCCTGAAGGATGCGTTCAGCTTAAAGTATCTAGATCTCAGCTTCAACAAACTAAAATACATGGAACACTCCAGTCTCCCTGATATCATTGTGAATAATATGGACATGCTCCTCCTACACAACAACATATTCACCTGCACCTGCAACACCACTTGGTTCATTAATTGGCTCAACAGCACCGCAGTCACCATCCCCCTTCTGGCCACAGACGTGACCTGCGACACCCCGGGGGCACAGCGAGGTCGCTTGGTCCTCACGGTGGACATGCTGGCCTGCCAGTGCCGCTACCTGTCCCTTGTGCTCTACATCCTGCTGACGTCCACGCTGCTCGTCTTCGTCACCCTAGCCGTCTCCAGCCACCTCTTCCTCTGGGACGTCTGGTACATCTACCACTTCTGCATGGCCAAACTCAGAGGCTACGGCCGCCAGCCCTCGTCGCAGAGCTGCCCGTACGACGCCTTCGTGGTGTACGAGAAGAAGGACCCGGCGGTGAGCGAATGGGTGATGAACGAGCTGTGCGTTCAGCTGGAGGAGCGGGGGGACCGGCCCCTCCGGCTGTGCCTGGAGGAGCGGGACTGGATCCCTGGGTGTCCGGTGGTGGACAACCTGTGCCAGAGCATCCATCAGAGCAAGAGGACGGTGTTCGTCCTCACCAACCGCGACTTGAAGAGCGGGAACTTCAAGACGGCGTTCTACATGGCGCACCAGCGGCTCATGGATGAGAAGGACGACGTCATCGTGCTGATCTTTCTGGAGAAGGCAGCGAGTAACTCAAAGTACCTGAGACTCAGGAAGAGACTGTACAGACGGTCGGTCCTGGAGTGGCCGACCAATCCTCAGGCTCAGCCATACTTTTGGTTTGGCCTCAGAAGCGTGCTGGCTACAGAGAGTAACAAGCAGTACAGTGACATGTTCAGGGAAACGCTGTAATGAAATTACGGATAAAATGTATAAAAAATAAAAATTGAGTACATCAAATATGCATTTTCAACCATGATTCATTGGAACTAAAACATGAACACTATATGTACCAAAAAAGGGAAGTAAAAAAAAGCTTCCATCTGCTACTTGTTTATAGTTCTATTACAAATTATATCTTGCTGGTTCACCACATTCATTATGGTGAGTTGTTGAAACATTCATTAAAAAAGTGACTCATATATACTCTCTAAATCTATATCTTTGTGAAAATGTTTCTATATTTTCATATTTGTAAAAATATCTTCCATGTCTCATTCTAGTTTTAATTATTTTTTTCTAAATACAATAATATATAACCATGAATTAAAGTTATACTACAGAGTTTTGGGAATATTTGTTATTAATTTTTATTTGTATTTTTGATCATAAATTCATAAATTATTTTATGTGCTTTGTAGACTAAAAAAAGGCATCATTATTTCTCTTCCAATATTTGTATTGTCCGAATACACCATATTGTGTGTGTACGTGCATGTGTGTGTGTGTGTGTGTGTGTGTGTGTGTGTGTGTGTGTGTGTGTGTGTGTGTGTGTGTGTGTGTGTGTGTGTGTGTGTGTTCGCGCGCGCGTGCGTGTAACCCGCATAAAATGTTGTTGAAAGTGATACATTTATTTAACTGAATAGTTCTTCTGCTTTATGTTATCTACAGAATACCTCCATCTACTGGTCTTACCTTGTCGGTCGACTACTTCTGTTTTTACATCAAGGGAGTCTTACTGCCATGTTCCAACCCCGTACAAATTGGATGTCCCGGCAGTTTCCATGTGATGTCACTGGACTAGTGTTTGACTGTGAAGCAAAGAAACTTCAAGAAATACCTGACGGGATAACCAGCAATGCCACTGTAGTTAATTTTTCAAAAAACGATCTTCAGCAAATACCAGGGAAGACGTTTTTCTCGCCTGAATATAATCTTTACAACGCGAAAATGCTTGGCCTGCAGGATGCCGACATCAAAGAGTATGCTTTAAAAATCAGACAAAGCTGCTATCATTGGATTTGAGCAACAATCGTCTGATTCATATCCCCGGAGATCTTCCTCCAAGTCTGACAACGATTTGGCTAAACAATAACAGATTCCTGGTACTAAACAAGGACCTATAACAAATGTGAAAAATCGAATCATCCAAAGAAACTGCAATTTTAGCAATAATTGCTCAATACCAATGAACATTTCAGATAACACTTTTGCAGTTTTGACGAAGCTCGAGTTTCTGGACATTTCCTTCAACAATTTACGACACGTTCCAAAGGGACTACCAAAAACGCTAATAATCCTATCACTTAGTGACAACCAAATATATTACATTTCTGAAGAGGACTTTAAAGAGCTCCATCACTTAAACGTACTGAGCATACATGGAAACGGCCAAAGATGTGAAAATGCGGCATATCCCTGTGTACCTTGCCCCAATATTTCTCTTGGAATCCACACTAAGGCGTTAACTAACCTTAACCAACTAAAGACATCACATTTAGCAAGCAACTCCCTGACAGAACTTAATGATTTTTGGTTTGAAAATCTCAAACATCTGACAAAACTCTTGCTATCATTCAATCTTTTAGAAAATGCCATTCAGGGGGAACTTAAATGTTTTAGTAGTCTTTCAAAATTAAAACATTTAGATCTGTCGTTCAATTTTAGACTTAAAACATATCCAAAGACTATTAAGCTGGCAAACGCTTATTGAAAGCTTAGGTCGCATCGAGTATTGCACTTGGTTGGTTTAGTTTTTAGAGAAATATAATTTTATACTTTGAAACCCAAATTAGTTTATTTTTCACTCTAATTACACCATATTCAAAGATCTCCCACAGTTGCAAAATAAATTCCTATCCGAGAACAGACTGCATCCCGTTTCAGTAAGTACGCCTAACCAACCTGGCCTGGGAGGAAATGTGAAAGCCAACCTGATTTCTTCACCACACCTGATGGCCCACTCGTTTATATTCTGTTAGCACTTTGGCTAATCCAGAGTGTATCAAAGCAGGGCGTGTGCTGAGTTTTAGCTCAAATAATCTTTTCTTCATTACTCCGGAGCAATTTGAAGGCTATCATAATATCTCATGCTTTAACCTTTCAAGAAATGGCTTTTCATCTGAGTTAAATGGGACAGAATTTGAGTCGTTGCAAAATCTGACATATCTGGATCTGTCATCTAATAAGATTGACTTGGCCTACAGCAATGCATTCCAAGGATTACAGAAGCTAAAGGTATTGGACATCAGTTTCAACGACCACTCCTTTAAAGCCTATGGGATCACACAATATTAAAATGTTGTTAAAATCAGACTGTTCCTGAGATATTAAATATTACCAATAATTGTATTCATACTTTAAAGGTGCCATGGCATGAAAATCTCACTTTATGAGGTTTTCTAACATAAATATGAGTTCCCCTAGCCTGCCCATGGTCCTCCAGTGGCTAAAACTTGCTTTCGGTGTAAAACGAGCACTAGGTGTTCTGCTCGCCTTTGAAATAATCGGAGGCTCAAGCGCGCTGATTTGGAATGTGGTTTCCTATGTCGTCACACTGCAGCAAGCTCCTCCCCTAACTCCGCCTGGCCCGCCCGGAGACTTGGCCCCGCCAATGAGACACGACCGTGCGAGTGGGGGGCATCTCAGCCATGGTTGAGAAGGAATTGGGGGAAAGGAACTTTGGCTTTGACTCGCTGAAGTACATGAACCGCGACTTGCCGCCGGTTGCCGCGAGGCACCACCACCGTGAAGCACCACCGCCCGCCAGCGGGCAGCGGGCAGCCGGCAGCAGGCAGCGCGCGGTTCAGTCTACTTCAGATTGATGTGAAAGTAGAAGAACCAGATACGTCGCAGAACCCAACAAAGTCGTTTGTGATTCATAATATCGTCTGGAGGCGCACACAGCTTTTGGCCGTGATAATATGTATTATATGATATAGATATCTATGTATTGTATGATATTATTTAGATATAGAGCTGACGCAAGTGTTGTACACTTCCTTGTTAGGATAACCGTTCTGCTTTTGGTGTTATGGCGCATAACACGTCAGATTCTCTTCTCTGGTATTTCTACAATGAGACTTGTAGTGGGGGTTATCTCAGCCATGGTTCATAATGAATTGGGGGAAAGGAACTTTGGCTTTGACTCCCTCAAGAACATGAACCACGACATGGAGGAGAAAGGGATTGTTGGCGGCGAATGTCTCCCACTTGAGCCACGCTTCCAGCTGCCGAGGGACCACCGCCTAGGCGCTGCGATTCATAATATCGGCTCCCACAGCTTTTGGCCGTGATAATATATATTATATGATATAGATATCTATGTAGGCTATATGATATTATTTAGATACAGAGCTTCAGGACTCCCGTGTGTTCTAGAATATTTACAGAACACGGATAAAGGCTGTGTGCGCCTCGCCATTGCGATACATCCACTGTACAGAGCGCATGGTACCGTGGCTGCAAGCTGCTCAGGGCCACACCCCCACCCTCCTCCTTGACCCGGCTCGCTCCTCCTCATTTGCATTATAGCTACAGACACCAAAACAGCGCATTTGGGGGAAGCTCAATGTGCGACTGGCTCGGAGTGGCTGTAACTCTGCACCACGGCTGAATTTCGGGAACGTCTTTGAATACTGTGTTAGTGGCCCACTAATACCTATATTAAAGCATCCATAAAATAGCATGTCATGGGACCTTTAACTTCACTGAACATCTACCCAAGCTTAAGATACTTCTCATGAATCATAACAAGATCTCAACATCTATTAACAGAGATGAGCAGTTTCTCCCTGGAGATTTCATAGACAACCGTTTAGATTTGCTTTGGAGAAATGGCGATACAAGGTACATTGGATATTTCAAAAACCTTTTGAATCTAGGCGTTCTTGACATCTCTGAGAACAGCCTCAACTTCATTCCCCGCGAGGTGTTCCATAACCTGCCAGATGGACTATCCGAACTATACATTAGAAAAAATATGTTCACCAAATTTTTCTGGGGAGATATAGACAAGTTGACTTTGTTGAAGATTTTAGATCTCAGTGGGAAGCGTCTCACATGAGTTCCCATGGTGCCATACTTTTGGTTTCGCCTCAGAAGCGTGCTCGCTACAGAGAGTGACAAGCAGTACAGTGACATGTTCAGGGAGACACTGTAACGGAAGTACGGCTAAAAAGTATAAAAAATTTAAATAGAGTACATCAAATCAGCATTGTTATAAGAAATCTGCAAGGATACTATTATTCATTGGAATTAAAACATGACCAATCTATGTACCCAAAAAAGGGAAGTTAAAAAAAACGTCCTTCCGCAATTTTTTGATGGTTCAATTTCGATGAAGCTGCTGCAGTCTTATTTAGTGTATTCACTTCACCCACAAGAGAATACAGCTATTATCCAGTGCTATTGAATTGAAGACTTTTAACAAATTATATTTTGGGTCCACCACATTCACAATGGTGAGTTATTGAAACATTCATTGAAAAAATGTTATTAAAACCATGAATTAAAGTTACAATTAAGAGCTTTGGGGAAATTTTTCCATTCTTTTTTATTTGTATTTCTGATCATACTATAGTAATAATTGTATCAATATTGTGCTTTTTATGGACAAAAGAAGGCGTCATTAATTATCTTCAAAGATTTGTATTGCCTGAATACACCATATTGAGTATGTGTGTGTGCATGCGTCAGTGCGTGCATGCGTGTGTGTAACCCGTATAATATTTTGCTGAAAATGATGATACATTTCTTCAACTGAATAATTCTTCTGCTATGTTATCTACAGAATACGCCCATCTATTGGCCTTACCTTGTGGGTAGACTTCTTCTGTTTTTACATCAAGGGAGTCATACTGCCATGTTCCAACACAGTACAAATTGGATGTCCCGGCAGTTTCCATGTGATGTCAATGGACTAGTGTTTGACTGTGGGGCAAAAAATCTTCAAAAAGTACCTGACGGGATAACCAGCAATGCCACTGTAGTCAATTTATCAAAAAACAATCTTCAGCAAATACCAGGGAGTGCATTTTCTCATCTGAAAGATCTCACTGAACTTAATCTTAACAACGCAAATATGCTTGGCCTGCAGAACGCCAACATCAATAAGTATGCTTTCAAAAATCTAACTAAGCTGCTATTGTTGGATTTAGGTAACAATCGTCTGACTTATATCCCCGGAAATCTTCCTCACAGTCTGACAACGATTTGGCTAAACAATAACCGCATCCTGGTGCTAAACAATAACAGCTTTTCTGGCATAAGAAATGTGAAAAATCTATTCCTGCAAAGAAACTGCTATTTGGGCAATAATTGCTCCAAGCAATTGAACATTTCAGATAACACTTTTGCAGTTTTGACGAAGCTCGAGTTTCTGGACCTTTCCCTCAACAATTTAACACGAGTTCCAAAGGGACTACCAATAACGCTAACCGAACTGACAATAAGTGACAACCAAATATATTACATTTCTGAAGAGGACTTTAAAGAGCTCCATCACTTAAATGTACTGAGCATACATGGAAACTGCCAAAGATGTGAAAATGCTGCATATCACTGTATAGCTTGCCCCAATATTTCTCTTGGAATCCACCCCAAGGCGTTTACTAACCTTAACCAACTAAAGACATTACACTTAGCAGGCAACTCCCTGACAGAACTTAATGATTTTTGGTTTGAAAATCTCAAACAACTGACAAGACTCTTGCTATCATTCAATCTTTTAGAAAAGGCCATTCAAGGTGAACTGAAGTGTTTTAGTAATCTTTCAAAATTAGCACATTTAGATCTGTCGTTCAACTTTAGACTTAAAACATACCCAAAGACCGTTCAGCTGTCAAATGCTTTTTCAAAGCTTAAGTCGCTTCGAGTATTGCACTTGGTTGGTTTAGTCTTTAGAAGAATTGAATTTGTTACTTTGAAAGCTCTTTTTGCGCTCAAACACCTTACTGTGCTAAATCTAGGGACTAACTTCATTGTTCACTGTAATTCCACCATATTCAAAAATCTCCCACAGTTGCAAAGCATATATCTATCAGAGAACAAACTCTATCCCGTTTCAGTAAGTACGCCTAACCCACCAGGCCAGGGAGGAAATGTTAAAGTCAACCTGATTTCTTCACCACAACTGATGGCCAATTCGTTAAATTTTGGTGGCACTTTGGCTAACCCAGAGTGTATCAAAGCAGGGCGTGTGCTGAGTTTTAGCTCAAATAATCTTTTCTTCATTACCCCGGAGCAATTTGAAGGCTATGATAATATCTCATGCCTTAACCTTTCAAGAAATGGGTTTTCATCTGCATTAAATGGGACAGAATTTAAGTCGTTGCCAAATCTGACATATCTGGATCTGTCATTTAATAAGATTGACTTGGCCTATAGCAATGCATTCCAGGAATTACAGAAGCTAAAGGTATTGGACATCAGTTTCAACGACCACTACTTTAAAGCCTATGGGATCACAAATAATTTAGATTTTGTTAAAAATTTACCAGTTCTTGAGATATTAAATATGAGCAATAATTGTATTCACACTTTAACTACCAAATGGTTACAGAGTGATTCATTAAAAGAGCTTCGATTTGGACACAATGAACTTGGGACTCTTTGGAAAGATGACTCGTATATAAATCTGTTTACTAATATCACTAATTTGAATATACTTGACATTTCGTCCAACAACATTGTTGAAATTCCTGATAAGGTTTACGTTTTGTTACCATGGCAGCTCACAACCCTGTTCATAAATGATAATAAACTCTCTGATTTTAATTGGACTAAACTAGAACATTTCAACAACCTCCAGACCCTCGATCTAAGTCACAATGCTATAACTTATGTAAGAAGCGTTACCACCCGTTCTTTAATAACTCTGAATCTGGCTCATAATAAAATTGCACAACTGTCAAATGGATTTATAGAGGGCGCCAAAAGGCTTAAAACCCTCCTGCTGAACCACAACGAGTTGACAGTTATCAACCAGACCAACTTCTTAACGAGACCTAAAAACCTTACAACGTTGTCTTTACATAGAAACCCATTTCAATGCTCATGTGATGCCATGGATTTTATTCTTTGGATTGAAGGCAACAATGTCACCATCCCAAGCCTGAAAACGGATGTCTATTGCTTCGTATCCTACGGCCATCCTCAGGTGATGATTTATTTTGATTTTGACCAGTGTGTCAACGACACTCTGGCACTACTGATCTCCATTCTCACAACTACCTTCATCGTTGTCACCACGTCGATGGCAACGGTGGCACACATCTTCTACTGGGACGCCTCCTACGTCCTGCATTACCTGAAGGCCAAATGGAAGGGCTATCATTCTTCGGCCTCACAAGACAACGTGTACGACGTCTTCGTGACATATGACACCAAAGACCCCTGGGTCTCGGAGTGGGTGCTGCAGACGCTGAGGGTGAAGCTGGAGGTGGAGGGGGAGAAGGCGTTGCCCTTGTGTCTGGAGGAGCGGGACTGGCCCCTCGGCGTCCCGGCAATCGACAACCTCACCCACAGCATTCGCTACAGCCGCAAGACCCTGTTTGTGCTGACCAAGGCGTACGCCAAGACGGGGATGTTCCGCTTGGCCATGTATCTGGCCCACCAGCGGCTGCTGGATGAGAACCTGGACGTGATCGTGGTGCTGATGTTGGAGCCGGTGCTGCAGAACTCTCACTTCCTGCATCTGAGGAGGAGGCTGTGCGGGGAGAGTGTTGTGGAGTGGCCCAGGACTGCGGCCGCTGAGCCCTGGTTTTGGCAGAACCTCAGGAATGTAGTCAGGGTGGACAACCAGACGATGTACACCAGCACTTACTCTCAGTACTTCACCTGCAGCCGGGAGAGAGACTGAAGCTGTAGCTTGGACGTTTTCCTATTTTTTTCAGAATTTCTTTCATTTTAAGTTACTTAGATTTACTGGTCGTTGTTGTAGGCTATTCTTGCAGTCATCTTTGTTGAGTGATGCTTTTGAACTGATTTTCTTAATGGGATGAATGCTATGATAATGTGTGTTCATAATGAACCACTTTTAACAGCCTAGTTTTAGGTCATAGTGTTATCAAGCTTTGTTTTGTATTTCTGTTCTCTTTATTAAGGTTGGCCTGAGGCTGAACTGTTGTCATTTCAGAAAGGTTGATCAACTCTCATTAATATTTAAATAATTATATAAAGACCTCGGTAAAGAATAATAAAAAAAAATGGCCAATAGTTCCAGACACAATGCTAAATGGGATTATTTTATCAATGACCTATTGGGGTTTTCCATGTAGACTGAATCAGAATCAAAAAGCATTCAATCAATTATAAAAAATATCGAGTGCCCTTTAGACAAATCATTGCAAACAATTTGTTTAAAAAATTGGATTGTTTACTTTTCTGTAGATTTGTTGAATACTTTGCATATTAGAATTGATTACCGTACTTTCCCTTTTTTGTCAGCACCCTCATTAAAAATTAAAAATTAAGAAAATACAACAGAATCTTTCTTTATTTGTCAATGAAGTTATTATGTGACCTTTTAATGACACCACAAGAGGCTCTAATAGTGAAAAAGTGTTATAATATAGCCAACAAATGAATAACTTAAAGGATTTCAAACGTCCATGCTTTGTACGACCAAACATTGTTTAGCAGTACATACATTTCCCAAAGACCATACAGAATCACACACACTCTGCAAAGTCTGCAGCTAAACTAAAACAGACAAACATTCGTAGGTACTCAATGGGAACATAAACACAAACACTCTTCTTTGTTTTGCATGAATAATGAAGTGAACTTTTGATCTGGCTTAGCTACCCCCAGACACACTAGCTGTGTTCGAAATCGTTCCTTATCACGGATATAGTGCACTGTTTAGACTGGGTGCTCGCCATTTTGTAGTGGTCTTCATCTGCAGGGTTCAAAACCGGGAAGAACAGTAAACTATAGCTTCTCTTTAAAGAGCTTCACGCTAGTCTCACTCACGTGGCAGTCAGGTAGCAAACAGTACATACCGTGACCATCTGACAAAGTGAACAGAAAGGGCAGTGTTTAAATACTCCACAAATCAATACAAAATGAGAGACAGGTGAAAAGAGAAAATGGAGGGAAACAAGCAAAGGCAGGAAGTTGCCCAAATAAGGAAATGGGTGTTACTCCGGGCACATGACCAACACATGGCTACAAACATAAACAAAGTCCAGAATTATCGCACACCAACAGCTCGGGGGAGACAAAAACAACAGTTCATACGAGAATCCTGACAGTTACTTTCACTAACAGTACGTTCACGTTGAACCGCCATGTCACACTACTGTTCCATCCACCTCTCAGCCGCTCTTGAAGAGCAGAACACATTGTGAGACTTCTCAAGAGCGATGGACCTGGTAAGTTTCAAGCCCAGCACAACTTCCCCACATGCAAGGTTATTTTGTTAGTCGATGAATTATATACTACTCAATACCCTTCCAAATACTGGTATGTGCCTGTGTTTATATTGCTGTGGGATGGGGAGGTGATTGGTGGGAGTGTTCCTTTTGTGGTTGTGGATTTTAGAGAGCCAATACTTATGCATTTAATCTCTATCAAAGCATCTCTATCAGTATTGACGCGACGACGACCATGTGATGGTCCTCCACAACACTTCAGCTCAGAGATCAAATCCCTTTTCCCTGCCACTCGGTCACTCGCTCACACACTCTACTTCTCCCTCCCTTCACCACTACAAATGTCTTGCGATATTGATATCCACCTTCCCCACTGGAAGAGATGTTTAATCTCAATGATTAGTATTTTCAATTTACCAATCGTAGTTGCCTTGTATTTTAAAATGTCAATGCACTTTTCAGCCCTGAATAACAGTAAAAGCTAATTAATAATTGATTTGCATGCATAGTATACTACACTTTCCATTGAATAATTACCCCCGTTACCATAAACGGACAAATTTTATAATGTAATCAAATGCTCACTCTTCGTGCCCACTGCACCGTCAGTCAACGGACGTGGGAAGGCGTGGCTGACGGATGGGGAGTAGTCTTTGCAGAGGCATCCGTCAGCCAATCAAATCGCTTCGCCGGGCTCTTCCCGCTTCTTCCTGCTTTTTGCGATGCAAGATGACCCGCTTTCCCGCTTTCCAGAATCTTCAGAGCCCGAGTCGCGTCACAGTGCTTAAATTTGCATACGCGATCTGATTGGATGACGGATCCGTCGCTGCCTTTTTGACGGAGCCAAAGGCTCCAACGGAACGGACGGATCCACAATGCATTGCGCGTCCGTCCCCATTCAAAGTCAATGGGGATCAGTCAACGGACGGAGGTAGTGGGCACGAGGCGTCACACACTAGCTGCTTTCAGACACACGTATAAGTCAAGAATATCACCTGATGAGCCGCATGTGTGAACAGCATATTCTGACATTTGAATGACACCTGAAAATCTCCTGAATAATACTACCCCTGAGGTAGCATTTTCTCCGTAGGAAATGTACCTTATATGTGAATGAGGAGTAGAAAGTCTGTATTTCTCACACCACTTCAGTGGTCTGCGAAATAGGGTTAGCCCTAACCCTAACCCTCAGTTGATAGCGCTTCTGCATGTCATTGAGCAGCCCCCTAAATGATAATCAGCCTGCTGCATTTTGTTCGCTGGTTCGATGGTTAAAAGATATTTAAATGTTGGTGAACGATTTGTGGTGAACGAATGTTATATGTTGTAACATTATAGGCAAAATGTTATTAGATTATGTGCTGAGAAATGTGTTAAATTATTGACCGGGGTTTCCACATTATTGCTGTTGGTTTAAATAAAACTAGAGGTTGAGCTCCGCAACGTGCGTGCGAAAACTCTAGTTACAATAGTAGCCGGTCGATGAATCAATGCAGCGCCTCTTGGAGAATGGATTGATGGGCGGTCAGCACTGAAGACTCGGACGTTTGTGTGTTGCCGGAGTAAGGGGATTGTTCCAGCCTCCTGCGGTGCTGTCCAGCATGAAGGAGAAGAACATTTAAAAGGCCCTGACTCACGTTCTCAAGACAAACCAGAACCTGGTGCCACCCGGTAAAAAGGTACGGTGACCTCTACACCTCCCTCCGTATCTCCCTCCCACTCTCTCTTCTGTTCCCTCTCCCCGCCTCCCTTCCATGTTTACCGTTACAGACAGAAGGCCCTTGACTACCATATATTGGGGCGCTGGGTCAATGCTTTCTTAGTTTCCTGCTGTACCATGAACATCCCTCTTCAAATCCATCTTAGTGGCAAGTGTCTGTCCCAACACCTTAGTTTGAGGTCCACGTTTAGAGCCTGAATAAAAGATAGCGAAACCAGACACTGAGCTGCATTGAGACTGACCCGTCCGTATTTACAGCGAGGCGAGAAGCACACGGAGATGACCCTTCTGGTGGGACCGCGCTACGGCATCAGCCACGTCATCAACCCAAAGACCAACCTGGTGGCTCTACTGGCTGACTTCAGCCACGTCAACCGCATCGAGATGTATGCCGAGGACGAGAAGATGGTGCGGGTTGAGCTCCATGTTCTGGACGTGAGGGTGAACGGATCGTTTAGTGTCCGGTCCGTCTAGACCGGCGCCTCTGCTAGGGTTAGGGATTAGATTCCCTACTCAGTGGAAGAATGTCCTCGCTTGTGTAAGTCCGATATGCTTTGGATAAAAGCATCCCGTGTGACGTTGCTAATTCGCTTTTCCCATGAAATGTGGAAACAGATGCTACCCCTGTTTTATACTCTCTGAGTTGATCTGCAGCACTATATTGAGCTCTTAGTGGGAAGCTGCCTTAGCAGTCATTATCAACTCATTCCGGCCCTGCATCAATTGTGTGCGGCTTATCTCTCTCCACCACAGCTAATAAATCTGTTAATGGAGACAGTTGATGCCATGAATCTGGCCTGTCTGACCGCCGGCTATTACCGCTTACTGGTGGACTCCCGTCACTCTATCTTCAATGTGGCACGGAGCGGCGCAGAGAACGCGGAAGCGAGTAAGTTTCAAACTCGACACGAGTGCCAACATCTCCCTACATCACAGCATAATGTGAGAAATGAAAAGGTTGTTTCTAATCGTCCCGCTTCTCCTTTCCAGGTCACGAGGCGAGAGTGAAGCAGAACTACCGGCGATCGAGCGGACCTACGGCTAAAACTGCAAAACCAGGCTCATTCAATCTGGCCCCCTAATCATCCCCGTGTATAATTGGCTTATTAACTCATTCCCACACTCTCCACCTCAAGCTGGTGTGTGGTGAGCATTCTGGCGCTGATTGGCTGCCGTGCATGACCCAAGTGGGTGATACACACTGGTGGTGGTGAGTGAGGTTCCCCCCCCTTCACTGTAAGCACTTTGAGTTTCCAGAAAAAAAGCGCTATATAAATTCAATGAATTATTATTAAATAATAATAATTCATTCGATTAATATAGCGCTTTTCAATGACCCTGTGAAAAAGAGTTTTCTTGACGAACATGGTTGTTGTTAAAAAGCATATTTTTACTTAAAACAAGTAATAGCACAGTCGATTCACTTGCACCACTCGAACCTCCCTCCAGTCCAGAACTCTGGCCCTCTTAAGGAGCCCCAGAATGGGTGTGGCTAAAATGAGCCACTGCTGCAGACTATTACAGGGCTAACAGGGACAGGGACACGTGAATCTTTTAAAACATGTTAATACAGTGAAGATGCCATTCACATCTTCACAGACCAAAATACGCTTACAGTGAAGGGGGGGACCTAACTCACCACCACCAGTGACACAACTCTTGCTATCATTCAATATTTTACAAAATGCCATTCAGGGTGAACTGAAGTGTTTTAGTAGTCTTTCAAAATTACAACATTTAGAACTTTCGTTCAATTCTGGAAACAACACAAACCCAAAGACCCTTCACCTGTCAAACGGTTTTTCAAAGCTTGTTTCACTTAGAGTATTGAACTTGGCTGGTTTAGTTTTTAGAGAAATAGAATTTGATACTTTGAAGCCTTTTGTTTCCCTCAAAAACCTTGTTGTGCTAAATCTAGGGACTAACTTTATTGTTCACTCTAATTCCACCATATTCAAAGAACTCCCAATGTTGAACTGCATATTCCTATCAGAGAACAAACTGTAAATGGAAAAGCCAACCTGATTTCTTCACCACACCTGATGTACAACAGGTACGATCCTGGTAGAAATTTGGCTAATCAAGAGTGTATGAATGCACGTCGCGTGCTTTAGCTCAAATAATCTTTTCTTCGTTACTCCGGAGCACACCACTTTTGAGCCACTTGTCTCTACATGGTCAGGCTGTCCTTAAACACCGGCGGTAACGGGCTGGTTGTTAAGGAAGCTGGACTACTTCTTCCTAGGGCTGGCCCGAATGCCATTTTTCAGGCTTCGAATACTCGTTGGTTTTTCCGAGCGAATATTTGAATACTCGTTCCAGAAAAAAACACCATCAAAAACAACATTAATAATCCCTATATACTCCCTGGAATCGATTTTGACAGTATCTGCATATTTTGTTGAAGATTGAATAGCTTTTGAACGTTAATTAGTAGGCCTAAGTAGGTTGAAGTTCCTTAGTTTTTCCCCGTGAAAGCGAACAACTGTTGCTCCGTTCCAAATCAGCTGTTCTCTGCCATCTCAGCCCTTACGGGAGCTTTTCAATTCATACTGGAACGTGCATCTTTTCAGGGAATTTTTACAATAAATCCATAACAAATACCAAATATTGATTGTCTTATGTGTCCATATTATATCCATTATATTGACCGGGTATTCCCAAGACGCTCACGCTCTGCAGCAAGCCAGTCACAGTTGATTGGCGCGGCGCTGTACAGCGAATGTAAACAAACAACTAAGCTAAGGTTTTAAGTATTACTTTTCCTCCGGAGATCCCGCTAATGTTGTGTGATAAAGTAAAGGGAAACAAGATATCTATTCTTCCTCCACCTCTCACACTTCTCTGCTTGGTGCCGCTGACGCTTAGTTTGCCTCCCTCGCTCTGGTAACGTCACGTAAGTGAAAAAAAAAAAAACGAAGCTCCGAATACTGATTTAAGCTTCGAATACAAATTTTCCGAACGAGTATTCGAATATTCGAATAATTCGGGCCAGCCCTACTTCTTCCTTGAACCAATTTTTGGTTCAAGGGCCGTGAATGTGTATTGACATTTAGAGGCAAGGAAGAGAAGCTGCGCTCTGAATACTAGACCCAGAATATAAGACAACACAACTTTTTCGGACCTATTTCGAGGGGAAAAAAGGCTGTCTTATATTTGGACCAATGCGGTACTTTAAAGCCGAAGGGGGTCGCACATAATGTTATGGAACAGGACGTGGGGACCCAAGTGCTGAACACAGGAAGGCAGAGACGGAGTACAGGGAACGGGATTTATTGGTAGGCAGGCGGGTAGTCAGGCAGGCAGGGTTCCAGTGACAGGCAGGCAGTCAGGCAGGCAAGGACTCGACGACAGGCGGGTAGTCAGGCAGGCAGGGGTTCGGTGGCAGGGGGAGAACCAGAGAGGAGGAGAGATGGTTACCAAGGGGTCAGGCTAGAGACAGATATTCAAGAATGCTGGTAGGACCGAAACTAACTGGGTAGACGTAACGAAGAACTGGCGCCGGCTGATGGGAGATTCCCGGCTGAAGTAGGGAATGGTGATTGGTGATTGTAGACTGGTGTGTCAGGAAAAGGACCACTGACGTCAAGTAGCCACTAGATAGAGGTAGTGGACCGCGTAGCAGGATGCGGCGTGACACATAATTTAGATTTTGTTAAAAATCTGCCTGTTCTTGAGACATTAAATATGAGCAATAATTTTATTCATACTTTAACTACGAAAAGGTTACAGAGTGATTCATTAAATGAGCTTATTTAACAATACTAGACATTTCTTCCAACAACATTGCTGCAATTCCTGATAAGGTTTACGATTCGTTACCACGGAATCTCAGACATGTTTATAAATCACAACAAACTCTCAGATTTGAATTGGATTAAACTAGAAGATTTCCACAACCTCAAGACCCGCGATCAAAATTGCACAACTCTCAAATGGATTTTTAGAGGGCGCCCTACAACCCCCTCACTGAACCACAACAAGCTGACTGTTTTCAACCAGACTACCTCCTGAACAAAACCTAAACACCACCTTACAACGTTGTCTTAACATGGGAACTCATTTCAATGCTCATGTGATGCACTGGATTTTATTCTTTGGATTGAAGACAACAATGTCACCACGGATGTCGACTACTTCTTGTCCTACGGCCATCATCAGGTGATGATTTATTTTGAGTTTGACCAGTGTGTCAACAACACTCTGGCACTGCTGAGTTCCATTCTCACGGCTACCTTCATTGTTGTCACCACGTCGATGGCAACGGTGGCGCACATCTTCTACTGGGACACCTCCTACGTCCTGCATTACCTGAAGGCCAAATTGAAGGGCTATCGTTCTTCAGCCTCACAAGACAACGTGTACGAGGTCTTCATTACCTATGACACCAAAGACCCCTGGGTCTCGGAGTGGGTGCTGGAGACGCTGAGGGTGAAGCTGGAGGTCGAGGGGGAGAAGGCGTTTCCCTTGTCTCTGGAGGAGCGGGACTGGCCCCTCATCGCACCTTTCATCGACAACCTCACCCAGAGCATTCGCTACAGCCTTAAGACCCTGTTTGTGCGGACTAAGGCGTACGCTAAGTAATGCTGGGACGACGCGTCGTCGTAATCGATGACGTCGACGCATAAATTACGTCGATGCGAGAAATGCGGGTCGATAAAAAAAAAGATGGACGGCGCCGGAGCGTAGTAGCAACGCGAGTGGCTCCTCAGACTTTCATAAGTGCAAGGCGCCACGCACTCGTTCCTCTAAAGTATGGGAATTATTTAATGTAAAAGGAAACGATTCCGTGATATGTCGTCTTTGCAAAATGGAGATGACTTTCCATTCTAGCACCACGGCAATTCACCAGCACCTGAAGAGGCGCCACCCGGTAGCAGCTGCAGATGACCGAGCACCATAGAATTCTAAGAATGCATTACTTTGCACTTTTATTTTGGAATTTAAAGGCAATAAACATGTATTGAAATGTTAAGGAATTCATATTTTTTTCATTCAGATATGTAAATGCACATGTATAAATTGCTATTAGTCAATTAATGGGGAGATAATCGAATCGAAATCGAATCGGACTGAAAAAATAATCGCTAGATTAATCGTTTAAAAAATAATCGTTTATCCCAGCCCTAACGCTAAGGCAGGGGTGTTCCGCTTGGCCATGTACCTGGCCCACCAGCGGCTGCTGGATGAGAACCTGGACGTGCTCGTGGTGCTGATGTTGGAGCCTGTCCTGCAGAACTCCCACTTCCTGCGTCTGAGGAGGAGGCTGTGCGGGGAGAGTGTTGTGGAGTGGCCCAGGACTGCGGCCGCTGAGCCCTGGTTTTGGCAGAACCTCAGGAATGTAGTCAGGGTGGACAACCAGACGATGTACACCAGCACTTACTCTCAGTACTTCACCTGCAGCCGGGAGAGAGACTGAAGCTGCAGCTTGGACGCTTTCCTCTTTTTCTGAATTACTTTTATGTTAAGTGACTTAAATTTACTGGTCGTTGTTATGTAGGCTATTTTTGTAGTTATCTATGTTGAGTGATGCTTTTGAACTGATCTTCTTTATGGGTTGAATGTTTTAACAGCCTAGTTTTATGTCATAGTGTTATCAGGCTTTGTTTTGTATGGCTGTTGTCTTGTGGTTTCAAAAGTTCCATAATATTGGGCCTCTAAAATTTTAATTAAGGTTGGCCTGCGGCTGAACCGTTTTGGAAAGGTTGGTCAACTCTCAATACCATTTAAATAATTATATAAAGAATTCTGTAAAGAATATAAGTAAAAAATGGCGAATAGTTCCCGACACCAATGCTAAATGTGATTATTTTATCAATGATCTTTGGTGGCTTTCCATGTAGACGGTGAAATATTTGATGTGTTTATTAAATAAAAAGTACTCAATCAATTATAAAAAATATCGAGAGATCTTGAGGCAAATCATTGCAAACAATGTTTAAAAATTTGACATTGTTGATGTTTCTGTAGATTTTATGAGAACTTTGTATATTATCAATGAGTACCTTCCCATTTTTGTCAGCAACCTCATTAAACATTTAAATTAAAGAAAATACCACCGAATCTTTCATTCTTTGTCAATTAAGTTATGTATTTGATGTATTGTCGTTATTGCTGTAATTATTTTAAGTGCTGAAGTTAAGATTTCCTCTTATCCCATATGTTTCATTTTTTTGTATTTGAATTACACCACAAGAGGCTCTAATAGTGAAAACAAACTGTTGTCAATAACCAACAAATTAATAACTTAAAGGAGACATATTATGGTGGTTTCCCAACAAGATAACATAGTATTTGAAATCCAGAAAACACGTTTTTGAAGCTGCTGCTGGAAATAGCTTTTAGGAAAAAGAATCTCGCCTACCACTATTCCCCTCCGTTTCAGTCCCTTCAGAATGCGCTGTTTCTGGTGTCTGTAGCTTTAATGCAAATGAGCTGCTGCCCATTGACCAATGAGCTGTCAGACTGAACCACAGCATGGAGGAGAAGGGATTGTTGCCGTTTACGGACTCCTGGAACTCTATATCTATATAATATTATATTATAGATGGGTATTTATATAATATTATATCTAATATCACAGCCAAAAGCTACACGACCTCGGATGATATTATGAATCATAAAGACAGCGTCTGACGTCTCTGGTACTTCCACAACAAGTAGACTCGTAGTGGGGGATTTCTCGGCCATGGTTGAGAAGGATTGGGGGAAAGGAACACTGGCCTTGACTCTCTGAAGTCCATGAACCACGACATGGAGGACAAAGGGATTGTACTCCGGAAGCTGAACTGCTGGACTGCCGCCCAGCTCCCCGCGCCGGAGCCCAGACTGCCGCTGAAGCTTTGCCGGACTGCTGGCTCCAGCTACTGCGGTGTACTCCGGGAGCTGAACTGCTGCGGTGGAATTTAACCGAGATATCAACACTTCGACTAATTTAAGAGAGAGGAAAAGAGATCGAGGCCAAATAAAGCCAAATGGTTTGCAAAGCACTGGCGGTCAACGGATCTCGGCTTCCTCTTTATTCACACACACAAAACAGTTTCTTTGTTTGAGGTTTCCGCCCACAATCAATCATAAATTCGTCTAACCAAATTGTCTACAAAATAATTTAGGACACCAGGCTGAGGTCAGCACGCATTAACCCCGTAGCTTCCTGTTCCTCTGGTGGGTTTTTTCAAACATACACTCTGACCCCAGACTCCCCGGCACCGTGTCAAGCCCTGGATCAGAATCCAGAGACGCTTTAAATGCTTTCTACCATTAGATATACAGGCCTAATAATAATCATGGTTTACCATAGAATATAATCATTAATTTCTACCACACTGCCGGCGAAGATTTCCGGCAAAAGTCCGGCAGGGGTAGCTCGGCGGCAGTCCGGCAGCTAAGCTCCGGGAGTACAATCCCTTTCTCCTCCATGTCTCCTCCTCCAGACTGCCGCGAAGGCCGCTCCAGCCGGGGATGCTCGTCGGCAGTCCCGCAGAGAAAGGGATTGTACTCCCGGAGCTCAGCTGCCGGGCTGCCGCCGAGTTCCCCTCCGCCGGAGCAGCTCGTCCGCTGGTCCACAAAAACGTACCTATGCTCTGATTGGAGGGGAGTGGGGAAGTGGGTGGTAATATTCAACTGTGCCCCCTTCCTACGTAGGAGGGGGCGCCGAAACTGACTCGCTCGTTTGGTAACTGTCGGCGGGGTACTTTCATAAATGCATATCTCACTCAAAAAAGAATGTACACTTTTTTCAAAGTTTGTATGCGTGTGGGAACACCAGAGACCCAAAACAACCCCCCAAATCCCGGCAAAAGTGTTGTTTTCATAATATGTCCCGTTTAAAGGCTTCCAAAGGTCCATGCTTTGTACCACTGAACATTATTCAGCAGTACATACATTTCCCAAAGACCATACCCAATCACACACACTGCAAAGTCTACAGGTAAACTAAAACATACAAACATAAGTAAGTACTAAATGGGTACTTCCTAAAACACAAACACTCCTCTCTGTTTTGCAATAATAAGGAAGTTAACTTTTTATCTGGAGTACACTAAGACACCTGTTGCTTTCACTGCACGTTCACGTTGAACCGCCATGTCACACTACTGTTCCATTCACCTCTCAGCCGCTCTTGAAGGGCAGAACACATTGTGAGACTTCTCAGGAGCGATGGACCTGGTAAGTTTCAAGCCCAGCACAACTTCCCCAGATGCAAGGTTATTTTGTTAGTCAATGAATTATATACTACTCAATACCCTACCAAATACTGGTATGTGCCTGTGTTTACATTGCTCCGGGATGGGGAGGTGTAACCAACAATGTAATAACGGCCAATAACGTAATAACGGCCAATAACGTAATAATTGAAATGTAATATAGCCAATAACGTAATAAATTGCCAATAAGGTAATAACGTATTACGTTATTGGCAATTTATTACGTTATTGGCCTGGTATTAAAAAAAACCTGTAGAAATTATAGTTACATTGTAAGATGTGTAAGATGTAACTTTTGTACTGTCATGTTGATGTATTTTGAATGTGACGGAATGCGGGGCGGGAAGATAAGTATGCAAATAGAAACGGGAATGCCTGTAGGTTTGAGTGTTGTGATTGGCCAAGGGTAAGTTAAGGGGAGCCACACAATGAGGGATATAACTGGACATGTCGGGACTCTGCGCAATTTCTTTGCAAACAAACTCAGGTTTCTTTGCGACATTATGCAAGTTTTAATAAAGCCTAAATCTTTCAAAGTCCTTCTCGACCTCTAGCATTAGATTGTGGGTTTTTCAGCTAATGTCTCATTCCCGCAGCCCCTAGCGTTCCAGCGGTGAATTGCAATACCATACTGAAAACTGCAACGCAGAACTCAGAGTCGAAGCGTCTGCGTGGTCACGGAGCTGGATACACAGAGCCCTATAACGGAACCCTAAGAGTTACATACAAATCCAAATTGACCAGATGTTTAAAGGAGCATTTCACCGGTGGAGGCATGAATATGTAATGAAATTGGGTCCTATATGTAGTCGAATAATAAAATAAAATTCTAATTTGGTGCCGTCTTGACCGAGAAAAGGCAGAAAGTGACTTTTTGGTGCTTGTGGATTGAAGACAACAACTCCCACCATGCACAGCTTCGCTGGCGGCCACTCCCGCTGATCATCTCTGCCTATCGGACACCTCCTTGTTCCATCTACTAATGGAACAAATCAGCGTGGCGCTTGACCCGACGTCACTGGCAGAGAGTAGTGACGCTTGCACAGAAGCATACGGCCGACATCTTTCTTTATTCTGGGTGGAAATAGTAACATAGTTACGCCATTAAATGCGTTTATGTAAAAAAAATTAGCGAGAAATGTGCATTATACTTTCATCATGTTCGCTCGTTGAAGGTGAAGGATGTTTGGTTTGATAGTTATGACGAAGAGGGAACGCTCCATTCACTTGCATGGACAGCGTCTCCGGTTGCTAAGCAACCTCAACGTCTTGGCGGACTATCTGCTGATCAACACTACGAATGCTGGAAACACACCAGACACACCATGTGAAGTTATTTAACCCGATTATTGTTATTTATATCCGAGATTATTTAATCTAACCCGATCTAAACTCTATCATGCACCCAAACATGGCGGCGTTTGGGTTTCCTACCTCGGACTCCAAAATCCAGCGCAGCCACAGGCGCGTTGGCGCGTTGAACCATTTTTGTGACACCCAATGATCAAGCGTCAAGTTAGGCACGTTACACGCGTTTGGTGTGGCCATAGCATTATGCGGTTTCACCCAAAAAATCGGCTTCGTGTGGACGGGGCCAAGAAGGCGAACATCACGTCACCAAGTCACCAAGACAGCGCCAGGCGACTTGCGCCACTATCTGCCAATGGATCGTGGATGCCTGGGCTGATATAACAGTCTCAACTGTGGTCCAAGCTTTCACGAAGGCAGGAATAATCACTGAACTGCCAGGCAACAGCAGCGACACTGACTCGGATAATGACGAGAGGGATCCGGGCATGTTGGATGCCGTACTCGCCCAACTGTTCAATTCGGACAGACAAGAATTCGAGGGATTCGTAGACGGGGAATGAACTGAAAAGTGAGCTTATTGTTAAGAGATATTGATATTGATCAGATATTGATGAGATATTGTTAATATGCACATTAACGTTTGAACATCGTTACCATGGGAGTGACCGGAGTTGTCAGAACGCTTAATAAAGTTTGACTTTATCTGACTGTTTTGTTGACATTCCCTTTAGCACAGCTCGGTCTAGTCGATGCATAACGCAACCCCAGTCAAACGTTTGACTGCAGTATCTTCTATTCTATGCGCCTTATAATCCGGTGCGCCCTATAAATGAAAACAGTTCTAAAATAGGCCATTCATTAAAGGTGCGCCTTATAATCCGGTGTGCCTTATAATGCGGAAAATACGGTAGTCCTCGTTTGTATTTCTTTCGAAATGGTGAACTTTTGCATGGAGCCATCTTCTATGTCAGATCCAGTACCCTCCGCCAATGTACTTCAGTTTTATCAACAGCCTCTGTTATCTAAGCTTCAGACGCTGTGGATGTTAGTTTCTGCTGGTGAAGTCCCACCCACTGGCACTGCTCTAATAGGTCTGTAGCGTCAGTGGGTCCCGTTTGACTGCACCCCCTAGAGGGGGGTGGGACCCACTAGTGCCCACTAGTGGTTGTAGTCTTACGAGAATCACCCCCTCTTACACTTCCTATTTTCTTGTACGCAAAAATCGTCATATTGCGTCATTGAAAACAGGAAGTGTTGGAGATCGATACGGATCTCTCCAGTCTCTCCAGAAAATAAGGGAATGATGCTAGACCATTCAAAAATATGCGGGGGGTTCTAAAAATACAAAGCTTATGTGAAATGGGTGAAGTTGCCCTTTAAGCATATGTTGCAAGATGCAATATTAAGACCAAGTGTGACAGTTTCTCTCCAGAAATTGAAAATATAATAAAGTGATACATCAGTTATTACAATATTGGCTCACTTAGTACATTTTCAACAGATTTTTTAAATCCAAGGCCAATAATGAAATTACCATCCAATAATGTAATATGTTATAACAAAAGGTTATTATGTTATTGGCTCAACAACCTTATTACGTTATTCACAATTTATTACTTTATTGGCTTCATTACATTTATTTTAAATTATTATGTTATTGGCAGTTATTACGTTATTGGCCGTTAATACATTATTGGTTGTTTCAAGGTGATTGGTGGGAGTGTTCCTTTTGTGGTTGTGGATTGAAGCGAGCCAATGCTTAAGCATGTGTTATCTACGAAAGCATGTTAGTGGAAGGGTTCTTTTACTGTTGACAGTGTACCTGGTTGTGTGCATCAGTTTCAAATTAAGCCAGATTCCTTTGAAGAAGAACTAGTAATGCATCTCTGAATACCAACCCACTCTACCCCACCCCCCATCTTCCTCCTCCCCTTTCATTCAGGAGAAAGGAGGCGTCTTCATCCTGCTGTGTCTCTACATGCCAAGCCTGAGGCCTCTCAGTCTTGACGCGTCGACGTCCATGCGATGGTACCCCAAAACCCTCCCGTGTAACGTCAGCTTGGCCAGCAACGGCAGTGCGGTCATGGTGGACTGCACCGAGAAAAGTCTCACATCCATCCCGAGTGGCATCCCAGGGAACGCCACCAACCTCACACTCACCATCAACCACATTCCTGAGCTGAACGCCACCTCCTTCCGCGGTCTGGAGAACCTCACGGAGATCGACATGCGATGCAACTGCGTGCCTATGAAGATTGGCCCCAAGGATCGTGTGTGCACCAAAGGCCTGACCATTAGGGAAGACACATTCAGCGACCTGAAAAAGCTGCAAGCGCTGTACCTGGATGGCAACCAGCTGGACGGCATACCTAGGGGCCTGCCTCCAAACCTCCGCCTTCTGAGTCTTGAAGTAAACAACATATTCTACATTTCTAAAGAAAACCTCTCGGAGATCACAAACGTTGAGATCATCTACCTAGGTCAGAACTGTTATTTCCGAAACCCATGCAATGTGTCCTATAGCATAGAGGCTGGGGCATTTTTACAGCTTAGCAATTTGACATTGTTATCTGTTAAGTCCAACAATTTGTCTTATATCCCATCCCTGTTGCCTTTAAGTTTGAGAGAGCTGTATCTCTATAACAACAATATTGAAAAAGTCACAGAAAAAGATTTTAAAAACTTAACTAATTTGGAAATCTTGGATATTAGTGGAAACTGTCCCCGGTGCTACAACGCGCCTTTCCCTTGTGATCCATGTCCAAACAACTCCCTTAAGTTACACAAGAATGCATTCAAAACATTGGCCAAACTCAAGATCCTACGCATGCACAGTAACTCCTTGACCACGGTGCTTCCTGAATGGTTTGCCAACTTAAAAGAGTTGACGGTACTCGACCTCTCGTCCAACTTTTTGGCCGGGGAGGTGGCGCACTTTAACCTTCCAAATGCCCTCTGCAACCTAGAGGAGCTGGATCTGTCATTCAACTACGAACTGCAGAAATACCCAGCCACTTTGAATCTGAACCCCTCGTTCTCCGTCCTCCAATCACTAAAAGTGCTTAGGCTTCGGGGCTTTGTGTTCCAATCGCTGACCTTACAGGGCATCCAACCGCTGATGTCTTTACCCCACCTGGAGGTTCTAGATCTGGGCACAAACTTCATTCAAATGGCCAATCTCAGTGTTCTGATGGAACTGAAAAGCTTTAAAATAATCAATCTGTCGGATAACAAAATATCCTCCCCGTCCGAAGGCCCAGAGCCATATAACTCGGTCTCTGCTCACCAGGCTCGGCGTTGGTCACCTATGACCGGTGCTCAACGATTTGGGGATGAGGGCGTGAGAGAGATACATTACTTCAGGTATGATGAATATGCACGTAGTTGCAAATACAAAGATAAAGAGCTTGGGGTTTTTAACTCCTTTGTCAATGCACAGTGCAGTCATTTTGGCAAGACCTTGGACGTAAGCAGGAACAATATATTCTTCCTCCACTCAAAATTTTTAAATCTTGGCGATCTGAAATGCCTTAATCTATCTGGAAACGCAATGAGCCAAAGTTTAAATGGCAGTGAATTCACTTATCTCAAAAATTTAGAATATCTTGACTTCTCAGCAAACCGTCTGGACCTTCTTCATCCCACTGCGTTTCAAGAGCTCCAAAATCTGGTCATCCTAGACATAAGCCTCAACAATCATTACTTTGAATCAGAGGGGTTGACCCACATGCTTAACTTCACTAAACATCTACCCAACCTTAAAATACTTCTCATGAATCATAACAAGATCTCAACATCTACTAACACAGAGATGAGCAGCTTCTCCCTGGAGAGACTGGAGTTCATAGACAACCGTTTAGATATGCTTTGGAGAGACGGCGATACAAGGTACATCGGATATTTCAAACACCTTGTGAATCTACGCATTCTCGACATTTCTGAGAACAACCTTAACTTCATTCCCCGTGAGGTGCTCCATAACATGCCAGAAGGGCTATCCGAACTATACATTAGAAAAAATATACTCACCAAATTTTTCTGGGGAGACATAGACAAGTTACCTTTGTTGAAGATTTTAGATCTAAGTGGGAACCGTCTCACAAGAGTTCCCATGGTGCTTTCAAACTGCACCAAATCTCTCCAAAAACTGATTTTAACAGGAAACCAAATAGAAAATCTCTCCCCAGATTTCCTGAAGGATGCGTTCAGCTTAAAGTATCTGGATCTCAGCTTCAACAAACTAAAATACATGGAACACTCCAGTCTCCCTGATAACATTGTAAATAATATGGACATGCTCCTCCTACACAACAACATATTCACCTGCACCTGCAACACCACTTGGTTCATTAAGTGGCTCAACAGCACCACAGTCACCATCCCCCTTCTGGCCACAGACGTGACCTGCGACACCCCGGTTGCCCAGCGAGGTCGCTTGGTCCTCACGGTGGACATGCTGGCCTGCCAGTACCACTACCTGTCCCTTGTGCTCTACATCCTGCTGACGTCCACGCTGCTCGTCTTCGTCACCCTAGCCGTCTCCAGTCACCTCTTCCTCTGGGACGTCTGGTACATCTACCACTTCTGCGTGGCCAAACTCAAAGGCTACGGCCGCCAGCCCTCGTCGCAGAGCTGCCCGTACGACGCCTTTGTGGTGTACGAGAAGAAGGACCCGGCGGTGAGCGAATGGGTGATGAACGAGCTGTGCGTTCAGCTGGAGGAGCGGGGGGACCGGCCCCTCCGGCTCTGCCTGGAGGAGCGGGACTGGATCCCTGGGTGTCCGGTGGTGGACAACCTGTGCCAGAGCATCCATCAGAGCAAGAGGACGGTGTTCGTCCTCACCAACCGCGACGTGAAGAGCGGGAACTTCAAGACGGCGTTCTACATGGCGCACCAGCGGCTCATGGATGAGAAGAACGACGTCATCGTGCTGATCTTTCTGGAGAAGGCAGCGAGTAACTCAAAGTACCTGAGACTCAGGAAGAGACTGTACAGGCGGTCGGTCCTGGAGTGGCCGACCAATCCTCAGGCTCAGCCATACTTTTGGTTTGGCCTCAGAAGCGTGCTGGCTACAGAGAGCAACAAGCAGTACAGTGACATGTTCAGGGAGACGCTGTAACGGAATTACGGATAAAATGTATAAAAATAGATTTCATCAAATCAGCATTTCGAGCCATGTTTCAATGGATTTAAAACATGAACAATCTATGTACCAAAAAAAGGGAAGTAAAAAAAAGCTTTCTTCCGCAATTTGTTGAAGGTTCTTATTTCTGTCTGCAGTCTGATTTAGTGTGTTTACTTCACCCACAAGAGAATACAGCTATTATCCAGTGCTATTGAATTGACATTTAACGACATTTAAGAAATTATACCTTGCGGGTTCATCGCATTCATAATGGTGAGTTATTGAAACATTCATTAAAAAAGTGACTCATATATACTTGCTATTCTATATCTTTGTGAAAAAAAAATTCTACCTTTCATATTTGTTAAAAATATATTCCATGTCTCATTCAACATTTAATTATTTTTTTCGATACACAATAACATATAACCATGAAATTAAGTTACACTTCAGAGCTTTGGAAATATTTCTTATTCATTTTTATTTGTATTTTTGATCATGAATTCATTAATTATTTTATTAATATTGTGCTTTGTATAGACAAAAAAAAGGCATCACTAATTGTCTTCCAATATTTATATTGTCTGAATACACCATATTGTGTGTGTGCGTGTGCGTGTGTGTGCGTGCGCGCGTGTGTGTGTCTGTGTGTGTGTCTGTGTGTGTGTGTGTGTGTGTGCGTGTGTCTGTGCGCGTGTGTGTGTGTGCGTGTGTCTGTGCGCGTGTGTCTGTGCGCGTGTGTCTGTGCGCGTGTGTCTGTGTGTCTGTGCGATTGTGTCTGTGCGCGTGTCTGTGCGCGTGTGTCTGTGCGAGTGCGTGCGTGTGTGTGTGCGCGCACGCGCGCGCGTGCAACCCGTATAAAATGTTGTTGAAAATGATAATACATTTCTTTAACTGAATAATTCTTCTGCTTCATGTCATCGACAGAATACTCCACACTACTGGTTTTACCTTGTCGGTCGACTTCTTCTGTTTTTACATCAAGGGAGTCTTACTGCCATGTTCCAACACAGTACAAATTGGATGTCCCGGCAGTTTCCATGTGATGTCACTGGACTAGAGTTTGACTGTGAAGCAAAAAAACTTCAAGAAATACCTGACGGGATAACCAGCAATGCCACTGTAGTTAATTTATCAAAAAACGATCTTCAGCAAATACCAGGGAATGCGTTTTCTCATCTGGAAAATCTCATTGAACTTAATCTTTACAAAGCGAAAATGCGTGGCCTGCAGAATGCCGACATCAAAGAGTATGCTTTCAAAAATCTAACAAAGCTGCTATCATTGGATTTGAGCAACAATCGTCTGACTCATATCCCCGGAGATCTTCCTCCAAGTCTGACGATGATTTGGCTATGCAATAATAGATTCCTGGTACTACACAAGGACAGCTTTGCTGGTATACCAAACGTGAAAAATCTATTCCTGCAAAGAAACTGCTATTTTGGCAATAATTGCTCCAAACCAGTGAACATTTCAGATAACACTTTTGCAGTTTTAACGAAGCTCGAGGTTCTGGACATTTCCTTTAACAATTTAAGACACGTTCCAAAGGGACTACCAAAAACGCTAACAAACCTATTACTTAGTGACAACCAAATACATTACATTTCTGAAGAGGACTTTAAAGAGCTCCATCACTTAAACTTACTGAGCATACATGGAAACTGCCAAAGATGCGAAAATGCTGCATATCCCTGTGTACCTTGCCCCAATATTTCTCTTGGAATCCACCCTAAGGCGTTTACTAACCTTAACCAACTAAAGACATTACACTTAGCAGGCAACTCCCTGACAGAAATTAATGATTTTTGGTTTGAAAATCTCAAAAATTTGAGAAAACTCTTGCTCTCATTCAATCTTTTAGAAAATGCAATTCAGGGAGAACTGAAATGTTTTAATGGTCTTTCAAAATTAAAACATTTAGATCTGTCATTCAATTTTAGACTAAAAATGTACCCAAAGACCGTTCAGCTGTCAAACACTTTCTCAAAGCTTAGGTCGCTTCAAGTATTGCACTTGGTAGGTTTAGTTTTTAGAGAAATAGAATTTGATACTTTGAAACCTCTTTTTGCGCTCAAACACCTTACTCTGCTAAATCTAGGGACTAACTTTATTGTTCACTGTAATTCCACCATATTCAAAGATCTCCCACAGTTGCAAAGAATATATCTATCAGAGAACAGACTGTATCCAGTTTCAGTAAGTACGCCTAACCCACCTGGCCAGGGGGGAAATGTTGAAGCCAACCTGATATCGTCACCACAACTGATGGCCAACTCGTTGAATTTTGGTAGCACTTTGGCTAATCCAGAGTGTATCAAGGCAGGTCGTGTCCTTAGTTTTAGCTCAAATAATCTTTTCTTCATTACTCCGGAGCAATTTGAAGGCTATGATAATATCTCATGCCTTAACCTTTCAAGAAATGGCTTTTCATCTGCATTAAATGGGACAGAATTTGAGTTGTTGCCAAATCTGACATATCTGGATCTGTCATTTAATAAGATTGACTTGGCCTTTAGCAATGCATTCCAAGAATTACGGAAGCTCAAGGTATTGGACATCAGTTTCAATAACCACTACTTTGAAGCCTATGGGGTCACACATAATTTAGATTTTCTTAAAAATCTGCCTGTTCTTGAGATATTGAATATGAGCAATAATTTGATTCATGCTTTAACTACCAAAATGTTACAGAGTGAGTCATTAAATGAGCTTAGATTTGGAAACAATGAGCTTGGGACTCTTTGGAAAGATGCATCGTATTTCAATCTGTTTACTAATCTCACTAATTTGAAAATACTTGACATTTCTTCCAACAACATTGCTGAAATTCCTGATAAGGTTTATGTTTTGTTACCATGGCAGCTCACAGCCCTGTTCATAAATAACAACAAACTCTCAGATTTTAATTGGACTAAACTACAACATTTCAACAACCTCCAGACCCTCGATCTAAGTCACAATGCTATGACTTATGTAAGAAGCGTTACCACCCGTACTTTAATAACCCTGAATCTGTCTCATAATAAAATTGCACAACTCTCAAATGGATTTATAGAGGACGCCAAAAGGCTTAAAACCCTCTCCCTGAACCACAACGAGCTGACTGTTATCAACGAGACTAACTTCTTAACAAAACCAAACAAAGACCTTCAAACGTTGTCTATACATAGGAACCCATTTCAATGCTCATGTGATGCACTGGATTTTATTCTGTGGATTGAAAACAACAATGTCAAAATCCCAAGCTTGACCACGGATGTCTACTGCTTCGTATCCTACGGCCACCCTCAGGTGATGATTTATTTTGATATTGACCAGTGTGTCAATGACCCTCTGGCACTACTAATCTCCATTCTCACGACTACCTTCATTGTTGTCACCACGTCAATGGCAACGGTGGCACACATCTTCTACTGGGACGCCTCCTACGTCCTGCATTACCTGAAGGCCAAATGGAAGGGCTATCGTTCTTCGCCCTCGCCAGACAACGGGTACAACGTCTTCGTGACATATGACACCAAAGACCCCTGGGTCTCGGAGTGGGTGCTGGAGACGCTGAGAGTGAAGCTGGAGGTGGAGGGGGAGACGGCGTTGCCCTTGTGTCTGGAGGAGCGGGACTGGCCTCTTGGCATCCCGTTGATCGACAACCTCACCCAAAGCATTCGCCACAGCCGCAAGACCCTGTTTGTGCTGACCAAGGCGTACGCCAAGACGGGGGTGTTCCGCTTGGCCATGTACCTGGCCCACCAGCGGCTGCTGGATGAGAACCTGGACGTGATCGTGGTGCTGATGTTGGAGCCGGTGCTGCAGCACTCTCACTTCCTGCGTCTGAGGAGGAGGCTGTGCGGGGAGAGTGTTGTGGAGTGGCCCAGGACTGCGGCCGCTGAGCCCTGGTTTTGGCAGAACCTCAGGAATGTAGTCAGGGTGGACAACCAGACAATGTACACCAGCAGTTACTCTAAATACTTCACCTGCAGCCGGGAGAGAGACTGAAGCTGTAGCTTGGACGTTTTCCTCTTTTTCTGAATTACTTTTATGTTAAGTTACTTAAATTTACTTGTCGTTGCTGTAGGCTATTTTTGCAGTTATCTTTGTTGAGTGATGCTTTTAAACTGATCTTCTTCATGGGTTGTATGCTATGATAATGAGTGTTAATAATGAACCACTTTTAACAGCCTTGGAAGGGGCTGTTATTTCATAGTGTTATCAGGCTTTGTTTTGTATTGCTGTTGTCTTGTGGTTTCAAAATCTCCATAATATCGGGCCTCTATATTTTTTAATTAAGGTTGGCCTGAGGCTGAACCGTTGTCATTTCGGAAAGGGTGGTCAACCCTCAATACCATTTAAATAATTATATAAAGACCTCTGTAAAGAATATAAGTTTAACATGGCCTATAGTTCCCGACACCAATGCTAGATGATTATTTTATCAATGACCTTTTGTGGCTTTCCATGTTGACGGTTAAATATCAATCAATTACAAAAAATATTGAGAGCACTTCAGACAAATCATGGCAAACAATGTTTAAACATGTGATATTGTTGACTTTTCTGTAGATTTGATGAATAGTTTGCACATTATCACTGAGTACTTTCCCTTTTTTGTCAGCCCCCTCATTATACATTTAAGATAAGAAAGTACCACAGAATCTTTCTTTCTTTGTTAATAAAGTTATGATGTTACCTTTGGTGAAGACCACTTGATATATTGTCATTATGCTGTAATTATTTTTCATGATGCGGATGTTGCGGATTTTAGCTAGCCAATACTTAAGCATGTGTTATCTATCAAAGCATGTAATTGGCAGGTTCCTTTACTGTTTACAATGTTCCTGGTTGTGTGCATCAGTTTCAAGTGAAGCTATATTCCTCTGAAGAAGACCTGGTAATGCATCTCTGAATACCAACCCACTCTACGCCATAAAATTGGAGGCTTCTCAGCCAAATTGTTGGAATATTGGGAGAGAAAGAAACATGGGTGGGAAGGGCATGCACTTGGCCCTGTCATTGTATTATTCACAGCATCTTAGAGGGTCCTGGGTTGACTGGCGAACAATCAGACAGACATCCCTCCGTAGTCAATGACATCAGTCTATTTCTCAGTTCACTTAGATAATAAGTTCAAGTATAAGTAAGGTAAATATTGTTACAATGGAGCCAAATGTGGATCATTATTGAGATCTCCAGGCCCTCCCTTTGCCTGCATTCCAATGAACCACCAACGCCTCTTGTAAAGGGCCACTTACAGAGACCCCATCTGTTACCCCAATGTTTTCTCGTCTGTGGCTTTAGAATGATTATTCTGTATGCTTCAAGCTAGACTTCAAGTTAACTTATACATACCCCAGTTAAAATCAGACACTACCAGCTTTATGATTATGACTGTATATGCCACAGACAAATAAAGTGGCTTTGTTAACTATTAAAAATGCATATTTTACTGTTTAAAAGAATATTGCTCTCACAGGACTCATCTCTTAAAGGAGACATATTATGGTGTTTTCCCAGCAAGTAAACATAGTATTCGAGTTCCAGCAAACATGTTTTTGAAGCTGTTTGCTGGAAATAGCTTTTAGGAAAATAAATCTTGCCTACCGCTATTCCCCTCTGTTTCAGTCCCTTCAGAATGCGCTGTTTCTGTTGTCTGTAGCTTTAATGCAAATGAGCTGCTGCCCATTGACCAATGAGCTGTCAGACTGAACCACAGCATGGAGGAGAAGGGATTGTTGCCGGTGGCGGACTCCTGGAGCTCTATATCTATATAATATAATATAATAATAATATTATGGGTATTTATATAATATTATTTCTAATATCACGGCCAAGAGCTATGTGCGCCTCGGATGATATTATGAATCATATAGACTGCGTCTGACGTCACTTGTACTTCCACAACAAGTAAAGACTTGTAGTGGGGGATATCTCGACCATCGTTGAGAAGAATTGGGGAAAAGGAACTTTGGCTTTGACTTTCTGAAGTCCATGAACCACAACATGGAGGAGAGAGGGATTGCACTCCGGGAGCTGAACTGCCGGAATGTTGCCGAGCACCCCGCGCCGGACCTGCCAGCTTCGGCAGCAGTCCAGCTCCCGGAGTACACCCGCCGGAGCAGCCGGAATGCCTTGGTGCCTATGAAGATCGGCCCCAAGGATCGTGTGTGCACCAAGGCCCTGACCATTATGGAAGAGACATTCAGCGACCTGAAGACGCAGCAGGCGCAGTACCTGGATGTGTTAGGTATTTTAAGCACATAAGCTGCCCCCACATAGCCACTAGGAAGCAGGATCGAACACACAAGCTGCATTACCCCCACACAGCCACAAGGGAGCAGGATCAAACATACAAGCTGTAATATCTACCCCAGCCACAGAAGGCAGCATCTTTAAGACAGACGCGGAAGACGCAGCTAATTCTTCACATAGGCCACGCCTACTTCACATAGGCCACGCCTACTTGGTCCTTTTTTCAGCGCCCGGAGCCAGAGGAGGGCAGAGAATCATAGGCAGACCCGCAGAGAGCCACGGGCCTAAGCCCGGGGCTCGAAGTAGCTCACGGTATTTCACGGTATAAGTGACAGCCCTAAAGGAGACGTACTGCAATGTTCCAACCCAATTGGATGTCACGGCAGTTTCCATGTTACGTTAAAGTTTTATACTATGAAAGGTCAAGACTTGTGTTCGACTGTGGGGAAAATAAACTTCCAAAAGTACCTGAAGGGATAACAAGCAATGCCACTGTGGTTATTTAAAAAAAATAACGATCTTCAGCAAATACCAGGGAATGCGTTTTCTCATCTGAAAGATCTTGCTGAACTTAATCTTTACCAGGCAAAAAAGTACGGGCTGAAGAATGTCGACATCAATAAGGATGCTTTCAAAAATTTGACAAAGTTCCTATCACTGGATTTAAGCAACAATCGTCTGACTTATATTCCCGGAAATCTTCCTCCCAGTCTGACAACGATTCGGCTCAATCAGAACAGCTTTTCTGGTATAAGAAATGTGACACATCTATTCTTGCACCAAAACTGCTATTTTAGCTATAAGTGCTTCAAGCCAGTGAATATTTCAGATGAGGGTTTTGCAGTTTTGACGAAGGTTCATGACCTTTCCTACAACAATTGAACACACGGTCCAAAGGGACTAACAACAACGCTAACCAACCTGGCACTTACTGACAACCAAATACATTACATTTTTACTATTTTTCCATTACTTTCATCTTAAGGTACTTACATTTATTATTAGTTATCTTTGTGAATGAGTGATGATGTGGACCTGATCTTATTTATGGGTTGAATGCTTTAATAATCTGTGTAAATAATTAACCACTTTTAGGTCATAGTGTTATTAAGCTTTGTTTTTTATAGATTTTTTAAAAGTTCTATAATAAAGGGGCCATTCTTTTTTAAATGGAGGTTGGGCTGAACCGTTGTCATTTCGAAAAGGGCAGAGTGATAGATATAACAGAGTGGCGACCCTTCCATTGGACTCCGTTGTAGCGTTTTTTGCCGCCTACTTCCGGGATATGGAGCCTTGCATAGTTCCAAAACATCCATTTACGGCGTAGGAGATCATTCATTTCCATTGCTGGCCGTTGAGTAACTTCTGAGGTAAGTGCATTAAATAGCTACCTCTTTTGAATTGTCAACTGTCTATATTGTATCCGAGGCCCTTTATGATGCATATACTGATATTTATTTGTATATGAACAGCGTAATTATGTATATATTCATCTTTGTAGATGACAGATTGCCTGCTAGTTTGTTAGCTCGACTTCGCCATCGGTGAAGGTATTTCCGGGGGTAAATTGATTAAATTGCTACCTCCTTTAAATTGTCAACTCTCTATATTATATCAGAGGGCCTTTTATGATGCATATTAGTGTTGGCTCGTTCGTTCACGAACCGGTTCGAGTGAACGAGTCTTTAGGACGAACGAACCGAACCGGTTCGTTTCTCTCGTTCGTCTCGTTCACCATTCGATTCACCGGAAACTCGACTGAACGAACGAACGAGTTCGCGAATCGTTTGTTCGTTAAGCCTGGTTTCCGGTAGCGGTAAATCGCATCATGGAATAATAATAATACATTTCATTTAGAGGCCCCTTTCAAGACACCCAAGGACACCTTACAGAGCATATAGTCATCATTCAAAACTATGTAAAACAGACTAGGAATAAAAGAAAAACAGAGGTTAAACATGAAGAATAATAATAATTAATAAAACTCAAAGACGCCTACAGTGAAGGGGGGACCTCACTAACCACCACCAGGAATGCACGCCATTGCACGGTTCTCAGCTGAGTCAGTCAGACTCAGTGGAGTTAGTGCTACCGGAAACTCGACTGAGTGGAAGTACGAACGAAGGATTCGCGAACGACTCCTCTTGGCGAACTGAATCACACGAACTGGCTCACGGAAACGAATCATTAAATCCACCATATACTGATCTTTATTTGTATGTGCACAGCGTAATTATATATTTTATTTTCGTAGACGACCGATTTTCATTCATTGCCTGCTATTTAGTCAGCTTGATTTCGCCAGCTGTGAAGGTATCACTGCACCAGAAGTTAAGCAGTGAATCTCTGACAACCTTTATTTGGTTAGTTACTGATGTAGGATTACTAGGATCAAAAAGGTTGACTAACGACGGGTTTGATCTGCTGAACCTGACGGTGTTAGCTACGGTGTTGGAGTACTGTGTGTCTGATAGGGCTGTCACTTTTTCCAAAAATGAAATTCGAACGAATTTCGAATGTCCATAATTAATTCGAATACATTCGAATACATTCGACCCCCCCTGATGGTGTCGTTATGGTCCGCTCAGCATTGTACTCCTCGCAATTCTCCATTTTTAATAGCAGTTTTTTAATAGCCGTATCTCGGTTCAGTTACGTTTTGTTTCAAACACCTCTTGGCCTATCTGTATCGAATGTTGATTCAACATTCGATACAGATAGCCAGGCCAAGAGGGTCGGCAACAGGTCAAACTGATAAAATGTTAGCGCGCCCTCTGCTGGATCGAAAGCAGACTACTTAAAATGGTCTGAAGTTCTTATGAGACGGCAGCACACACAGTTCGAATGGAGAATTACACTTCGAATTCTAACTTTTCACCCCACCTTCGAACGAATATTCGAACTTCGAATAAAAAGTGACAGCCCTAGTGTCTGATGCTATTGCTAGTAGAAATAAGGTTGCTTTTGTTGAATTATACCCTTGAAAAGGCTGTTGGATAACATATCCGAATAGGAATTATTACACACAAAAAATATAAGCCATAATGACAAGCTTTCAAATGTTATTACAGACAGCAGTGTCATTTTATTTTTTCTTCATAATGTAAGCTTCTGTCCACCCCTTCCCCTACTGTTTGGCCATGTGTGGGGAAACTCATTGACCTACAGGCTATTCAAGGTCTCCTGATTATTTTCACTCTCCTGCAGGTGGTGGCTGTTGGTGCTGGTGGTGGCGGTTGCTGCTGCTGATGGTGTATGCAGCTGATGGTGGATGCTACTGATGGTGTTGGCTGCTGCTGCTGGTGGCTTGAGCTGGCTGGTGCCGGCAAACACTGCTGCTGCAGGGGCGCTGCTGCTTGAGGCGATGGCTGCTTGAGCTGGCTGGTGGTGGCGAAGGATGGTGGTGTCGACTTCTGCTGCTAGTGGTGGCGGCTTGTGCTGGCGCGGCTGTTTGTGGTGGCGACTGCTGGTGGGTGGTGGTGGTGGTGTTGTTGGTGGTGGCGACTGCTGGTGGCTGGTGGTGGTGGTGGTGGTGGCGAAGGATGGTGGTGTCGACTTCTGCTGCTGGTGGTGGCGGCTTGTGCTGGCGCGGCTGTTGGTGGTGGCGACTGCTGGTGGCTGGTGGTGGTGGTGGTGGTGGTGTTGGTGGTGGCGACTGCTGGTGGCTGGTGGTGGTGGTGTTGGTGGTGGCGACTGCTGGTGGCGGTGGTGGTGGTGGTGGTGGTGCCCTTCCTTTCGACCTGATGCACTTTACTATCCTTAACCTCAGCCTGATGTATGTAGAGTATTTTCTTTGTTTATTAATAACTTATAATATTCCTCCCTGTTCCTTCACTTTGTTCTTGTTTTACAAGTTAGATATACACGCACACCTGTTTATACATTTTTTGTTCTTGTTCCACACATGAATAACATTGTTTTATTTATTGATAGCCCCTGGCTCTACTTTGCTGTTCTTGTTCACTTACTATATGTTTGCTTCGTTGTTTTTAGTCCTTGTTCCCACTTGTTTTTGGTTCTACAAAACTCAGCCTGATGTGGAGAGGATTGTTTTCTAAACACTCAGCATCTCAAACACTGGGTCAAGCTGGTGCATCCTCCTTTGCAGCGTGCAGATGTTAGGCAGTGGAATCTGCATTTGCTGGAGGGTTTTATAAACAGTGGTCCATTTTACTTGTATTGCTTTTCTAATTGTCTTTCCTCACCGTATTGCTCTATTGTTAACACTTACACAATATTCATCTCTGTTCCTTCACTTTGTTCTTGTTTTTCAAGTTGGATACACACACCCACATTCGTGTTGTCTCACCCATTGTTTAATAAAAAAAAATACTATTTCATTCATCCAACATTCATTTGTTCTTAAGCTCGAGGATCCCCATATTTGGGGACCCTCGAATACTCTCGCAGCAAAAGGCATACAACACTTCCCTTATTGTGTAGAAATAGTCATACTGCATATCAAATTAAACATGAGAAACTCCGCTACAAGCACATATATTCAATTGTATGCACACCAAACACAACTCAAACGCCAAGCATATTAAAATCAAATATCAAAATCTGAATAGCGTCAGAAAGTCAACCCACTCTCCACATTTACCGCACCGATACTTCGTTGTACACAAACAAATATCATCTCAAATGAAAGCTAAGACCATGACGAGTTCGGCAGTACCACTGTCAAGGCCCTAAACTCAGTGAACCAGCAGCCAAAGAATACAAAGGTATACAACCACTTATTTACAGCGACTAACATAAATTCTGTCTTACCTTTGCGATTTCTTGATAAAAAGTTGAACTTGAGGGCAATAAACTCCGGTTTCAGTACGTCCAACATGTCTGCATTTGTTTACAACCAGTTTTAATTTGAACCTCACTTATTTTTAGTAGATGGCATCCTTTCATGACGCATGCATCGACGTTGGTTTCGCGCTAGTTGTATTTGCTTCCTTACTGTTAGCCAATCATGTGTCTGGCACACATTTCGATACTGCCCCTAAAATCGATTGGCTCTTACGGTTAAAACGAGGTGTCAATCATCTAAATCGACCAATCCCCGGCCGAATTATTAGCCTGCGTAACAGGATGTAGCCAGGAGCGCTAACTCCGGTAGTGGCCTCTTTAAGCACGAATTCTGACGAGTAGGCCTACTGAGAAAAATCAAAGAAAAATCAAAAACTGTTAAATGTATGTGATGTTCACAGATAATGACATAAAAGTGAAATATATAGTTCAGTACATCAAAAACTTCAAATGGCAAAGATGGTGCCGAGATGTGCCAAAATGACCAATTAGAGAGTGCACCTAAATAGTCATTACTAAAACCTCTGTAATTTTTCTCTGCTTAACTTTATGATGATCAAACTTTGCAGGGATAATATTCACACCTTGTGCTATTATTTGATTTCGAGTTTTAGCTTCATCAGCATCATTTCAAAGACATATTCATAGAAGAAGTGTGATTTCATTTACTCTGAGCCAGTGACATAAATACAGATACTTACAAATCTGAACACATTTCACAAGTGTTCCATTGATAATGACACCACAATTATCCAAATAGACCTTGTATATGCAGAGATATACTCTTTTCATTTTGGGTACATCATTTTCGAGCAGAAACCTAAAAAATCGGCTGGAGCTTAACAGTATAAGTGATACTTTGTGTATTGCTTCAAGTCTTAAAAGTATCATGGTTGTGTGGTCAGCTCCTGCCTCATCAGAAGAAGTTGACTGGAAACTAAATGCTAAATGGACTGTTGCTACTCTGCTTTCTCAATCGCTCTCTGACCACGGGTAAGTGAATAGGAATTGCAAGCAAAATCAAGTTTTGGAACTATACAGACTTACATGAACCACGTGACCACCCTGCCGGCGAGATCAGAGTGTCGCAAGTCTTCTCTCTCTACGGCTCTGGAAAAGGGTAGTGAACTCTGAGCGTGACGTCAAGTTACGATTTGCATATCGTCGAGTACTTAGACACTGGAACGCCTCCCATCCAACACTGCACCCTTCAACCAAGGAAAGGACAGACGCACAGCCTAGAGCACCTACGGTAAGCCTACTGTTTGCATTTTAGTCTGAAATAATTCTAGTGATGCATGTTGCACTCAATAGTTTACTTACTACCGCTGAAACGAAGGCGTTGCTTTTTGTTGATGCAGGCGTTTGTGATCGACGACATGGACTTATTTCTCAATCTAGCAAGTGTTGTCGTATTGTCTAAAATACTACATAAATGTATTCATGCAACGATTATCAGCCTCATAGCTGTTATTTGGATCAGTTTGGTTAATTCCGTCTTGACTTTGCGACCAGGGCGTTGGTGACTTGAGGGTACGCGGAAATCAACATTTACCCTCCCAATTAAACAGGAAATCCACGTGCACGTTCCAACCTTTTTGCATTCATTAATTCCCGTAATTAACTCAGTTAATGAGCACTGTAGAAACTACGAATGCGTTTAGTTTGCTTTGATTAGGGAGGGAGGGGGGCAATAAGTGAGTTAATGTAAAGTTTTTATTCATCCCTAGAGAACCCGCAAATATGTCAGACAAACCAGACTTGGCAGAGGTGACCAGCTTTGACAAGACCAAGTTGAAAAAGACTGAGACGGAAGAGAAGAATCCGCTGCCCACCAAAGAAAGTAAGTTCTGCTCTTAGTTCCGGGGGAATGTTTGTAGCGGTTTTGCTGGATCCCCCGTCATTTGTTTTGAACCCTTGTCTCTCTGCAGCCATTGACCAGGAGAAGGCGACGTCATGAGGGCGCTGTCCGTGAACGCGCTGTACAGTCTGCACCAACGACCACCTGCAGCACAACTTGGACTTCGCTCGCCTTTTTTCTCAAATGGGCGAAATGATTCCACTTGCTATCAGGAACTAATGTCATCATGGCCTCCTTTTTGTCTTCCTGAGGCTGCTTCCATTTGTAATGCATTTAATCCTTTGTGAAATGTCTACTTGTGGATGCAGAATGTTATGTGATTTGAAAAATAAAATGTAAAAATCATTTGCTTTGTTATTTCGGACAATATGGTCAGGAGAAGCTTGGGCCAGGATAGAGATGACTAGCAACTTCCCTTTGGTTGTTATTTGGAATAGGGCCACAGTGTTTCATACCTCACAACGTTGTCTGCATAGTGGGATAAATGCAGGAGAAACCTGATGAGCCAATCCTCAGAGTTCTGGGGAGATGGTACTGTGCTAGAACTGGTGTTAAGTCAAAGGGGGACCCCCTCACATTCACTTAATCCTGGAATAAGTACATTCAACTTTTAACCAGATGCAGTACTACGACCCAACCAGTCGGCATTTGTTTCATAAGATGCTTGCTCTTCCCCAACAGAATTGACACTAAACTAGATCATTTAGCACATCCTTTCTCCGCTTCCATTACGATTAAGGGTCGGATTGAACCTAGAAGATGAATGCTTGAGTCCCCCGCCCCCAGCCGACGCTAGACTATCCTGCCTCTCGTGACGGGCATAACACCAGTGAGCGTCACGGCTGCAGCGGCGTCTCAAAGCAGATGTTCGTCTCGTTTCACTGTCAAGTCAGAAAGAGCTCAGCATGGTGACGTCTACAACCTGCCAAGCAGGGGTATAGAGCCATCATTGCAACAGTATGTTGAGCTTTCCTTTGTGTAATAAACATATTTGGACATGCTCCACACGGAGAGGTACATTGCCTAAACGTTCAAGTTGGCCCCCAAGAGAATTGCTAAGTCACTCCTAGCAAGGCAGGCAATCGATCCCAGATTATACTCCATACTGTAAAACTCTAATACATGAATGTTTTCATGTTACACCACACTCTGAGAACACAGGTCCCTTGAACAGGAAGCACGACAAGGCCGAGCGCAGATCAGTTCCTCTCGGTTATTTTTACAGCGCTCGGCAGCAGAGGAAGCTGGCCTGCAGCGTGGGGAAACAACGTCTTTGTGTGTTGTGTTGCTGCACAGCTCCCAGCGCCAACTTCTTGTTTTATCGACAGCAGTCTAGCACTTTAATTGTTTCAACTATTTGAGCACATAGCGTGAATATAAAAATAGACATATATGTATTTGCTGGTGATGATGCTCATGATAAATACTTTATTTATACCGAAGGAAATTCAGGTTTTCAGAAGCAAGATAAAAAAAGATAAAATCAAATAAGGAATTACATAAACATTAACTATTAGATGGAAGGACACACCTATACATATATATTCAGATACATGTACCCACATACATATACACATAGAAACATAAATATATACTATATATATATATATATATATATACACATACACCCACACACATGCATACATACTATATTATAGATGAAGATGATAGAATATGAGGGTTATTGTCATTTGAGCACAATGTATTTTCTTTATTCATCTGTTGAAAGTTGCAAAAAAAATATCGGTCCTATCAAAAAATCCATGCCCGATCTAATTGCGTTTGAAGGAGGGATTGTGTCGTATGATAGATGGACTGTGAGGTTACAATGAGCTAGGCTCAGTCTGGTGGCTGCACACAGATGCAACTCTAACTGCATAACTGGTTTATGAATTAATGCAAGACATTTCCCTGGGGACTCTGTGAGGGTCTCTGTCCCAGGGAATTGGTATGGCGGAGAAGGTATTAATAAGGAATCAGTTGAATACCTACTTCCAAGCCTGTGCAAATAAATGTAATGCCTCTTAAGGGTCAATCTTATGACAGACTCAAGAAGACAGATCTCGACTTTATTACTTTAATTTTTTAATCCCAAGAATTCCTCTCTTCCAATTAGAAGAGATTTTAAATTCTAAGGTTCAAAAAGCATTGGAACACACACGCACACACACACACACATTTACATGTATGGATGTTGATGGAACAAGTATTACCAACACACACATGGAGACCTCACTGCTTGAGAAAGCATGTGAATTTGTGAAGCTGCCTGCACACAGGAAGTGAAAGCCGGAGTGATGAAGTGGGAGGTATCAGCGTGCGCAAGAGGAAGAGCGACAGACAGAGAGGTGGAGATGAGGGGCAGGGGAGGACAGGGTGGGGTGAGGAGAGGGTGACATGTTCACAAGACTACATAAGCTGAACATCACAGAATTAGGGCTGGCCGGCGGGAAAATGCCCGGCGAGCCCGATGGCCCTATGTTTATCTAAAAACTTTTGCTTCTACTGGAGCATATAACATTGTTTCACTATCTCTTGGCTCGTGGTCATTACACCCTGGATGCAGGGGCGTAGCCACATGGGGGCCAGGGGGGGCCACGGCCACCGTTGGTCAGAGGTTGGCCACCGCGCTGGCCCCCCCCCTGAGACTGAAAAAAAATAAAAATAGAAATCCTGAACGGAAACGCTGAAATATATGCAGTATTATTTTGAAGTGCAGTCTAAAACTGAACCCCCCCCTCACATCAATAATATCCTGGCTATGCCCCTGCCTGGAAGGTTATGATGACATAATGATATTTTTTATGTAATGTAATAGAAAATATTTTTTTCTATTTTGATTCCTGCATTTAGATCATAAACCCTTGAATCAGAATGACTCATGAAATCGGTCAAGAAATATAATGGTTATAGTGCTTTTCATCCATTTGAGCCGCTGCTCTGTGTTTGCTTGCGTCGGTTCACAGGCCAGTCCTGGTGTCTCCAATATTGCGGCTACGTTGACGGGCAATCCAGTGGCCGATGTTGCATCTCTGTATCCATCTATGATCATTAAAATCGTTAACATGAACACCCCGTTGTGCACGAGGCTCCCACCTGAGAGCCACTTCTTCTATTCTCACCCAGAACCAGAACTGAAAACAAGCTAAACTCCTCCTTACTGCCTATTCTAGCATGCGATGAGAATACCAAGCACATGTTCAACATCAGTCAACACACATTCACTGCACTGTTCGCCACGCTTCTATTGTGTACAACAAACAACGAGTAAGGAAAGAGTGCTGTATAGGGCACGTTGTGCGAGAGGAAGTGGTTTCCAGCAGGCTCCATGCTGTGCAAGGCAACACCACCACATCTGCGATGGGGTTTAGTGGGGTTATCTATCTAGGTGTTACTGCTGCTTAGCAGACGTTTTCGTCAAAGGTGAGTGCATTTAGATATCAATAAGGAGCCGGTCATTGTATCATCTTGGTTAGGGATGCCTTCGGGTAAACTGTGGACGGTCTGAGCCCAGATCTTAACCGCTGGGAGTCAAGCACCCTAAAAAAGTCCCTCGTCCATTTCATATGAAAGATCTGCACATGCCTCCTCTATGATGTAAGCTCAGCCAGACGCTGTCCATTGGCTCATTCTTAAGATGGGGGTCATCATGTTGTAGGAAAACCAAGAGACCAAATACATATAATATATATATAAACATACAGGGTGAGGTTGATTGCAAGCTGTCATTGTGCCACTGTGCACGTGAATAAAGTGAATAATATAAACTAAAGCGCAACTGTAAATGATGGTTCCTGTGATGATGACACGCCCGGGGCTGAGATGGGTTTCCTTCTCTCTGACGGCCCGTCAGGGCACAATGAGGCCTAGTCACAGGCCCGCAGCGAGATGAAGGAGGAGTGTGCTTCTCTGTCAGTATCCCAGACAAACACACGCGTCCTACAATGGTCGCAGTCCAGGGGATTCTGGGACACTGGGAAAGTACCTTCTGTTGTTGTTTTGTTTGGGTAAAGGGCATTGTAGCTCACATGAATGAATTGGGTCTGTGTTGTACTGTCTTAAATACCCAAGTGAGTGTAGTCCCGCGTGTGTGTCTGTGTCTGTGTGTGTGCATGCGTGTGTGTGTGTGTGTGTATGTGTGTGTGCATGCAAGTGTGTATGTGTGTGTTTGTGTGAGTGTGTGCGTGCGTGGGTGTGCGCGATTGTATGGATGTGTTTGTGTTGAGCCTAGTTGAGAGATATGAAACTCTAACTTCCGCCATTCTGCTATTTATGACTCGGCTTTCTGTTCTCTTTGTCTGTCGTGCTTCCTTCACATGGCGTGCGCCTCCAGTTAAACAAACAAGTTGCCTTAGTTACATGGTGCCTATTCAAGATTCACCACAATTGTGTTCAAGCCGTTGATCATGAAGAGAACGGAATCCCTGCCCGCTGCCCTGTGTGATGAGTAGAGGGTTAAGGTTCGGACCCAGGCTACTATACTGACCAGAGCGGCTTGTGTTAGACCCTGCAGGAGGTCAGTGACAGCCGTCTGACTGCATCCACACGACTTGTTTCACACTTGCTTATCTTCCGCGCGTCATTTCCTCCGCCAAAACAAATTGAGATTGTTCCGCAGTCGACGGTCTGAATGCTCTTGATTAGAAGGAGAAAAAGCATTTTGCAAAAAGCATTTAGTCAACTCTTCCAAACCGTTGTGTGCTACTGTTCAAATTATTTGGTTGGAGGATTAACAGCGACAATACTATTCCATTGTGTACACACTGTAAAGGATCATATAATCCCCAAGAACTCGGTTCAGGTTTACAACTTGACAGTTCAACTTCAAAGTTTTATTGGTCACGTGTTTGCAAAAAATAACGTTTTACATACATGCTTGTATCATGTTGTGAGTCATGGAAATAAACTGAACTGAACTGAACTGAACTAAATATCTTAGGCGTCAGTCAGGAAAACCTTCTCTTAACATCCCCTGGGATTTGTAGTTCAGTAGGGGACCCCTGGTGCCTAGGGGTCCCGGATGAGAGGAATAAAGGGCCCAGGGTGACCCCTGAGCCTTAGGGATCTCAAAGGCTTCCTGAGTTCAGGGACTCAAAGATAGACGGTTAAAAGGAAGTGATTTATGAGACTCTTGAAATGAATGCACAACAGCATGACTTGTTGGTCTCACAGTGAGGTTGGCAGTGTGTCAAGATATATTGGAGCTTTGATGACAGTGGCCTGACCAAAGCACAATGTCACGCCAGTCAACATGATACTGATCTTCTTAGGTCTAGCATGTGTGCACCACAATCCAAAACATGTTAACCAATTGTATTAGACCCTGCAGGAGGTCAGTGACAGCCGTCTGACTGCATCCACACGACTTGTTTCACACTTGCTTATCTTCCGCGCGTCATTTCCTCCGCCAAAACAAATTGAGATTGTTCCGCAGTCGACGGTCTGAATGCTCTTGATTAGAAGGAGAAAAAGCATTTTGCAAAAAGCATTTAGTCAACTCTTCCAAACCGTTGTGTGCTACTGTTCAAATTATTTGGTTGGAGGATTAACAGCGACAATACTATTCCATTGTGTACACACTGTAAAGGATCATATAATCCCCAAGAACTCGGTTCAGGTTTACAACTTGACAGTTCAACTTCAAAGTTTTATTGGTCACGTGTTTGCAAAAAATAACGTTTTACATACATGCTTGTATCATGTTGTGAGTCATGGAAATAAACTGAACTGAACTGAACTGAACTAAATATCTTAGGCGTCAGTCAGGAAAACCTTCTCTTAACATCCCCTGGGATTTGTAGTTCAGTAGGGGACCCCTGGTGCCTAGGGGTCCCGGATGAGAGGAATAAAGGGCCCAGGGTGACCCCTGAGCCTTAGGGATCTCAAAGGCTTCCTGAGTTCAGGGACTCAAAGATAGACGGTTAAAAGGAAGTGATTTATGAGACTCTTGAAATGAATGCACAACAGCATGACTTGTTGGTCTCACAGTGAGGTTGGCAGTGTGTCAAGATATATTGGAGCTTTGATGACAGTGGCCTGACCAAAGCACAATGTCACGCCAGTCAACATGATACTGATCTTCTTAGGTCTAGCATGTGTGCACCACAATCCAAAACATGTTAACCAATTGTATTAGACCCTGCAGGAGGTCAGTGACAGCCGTCTGACTGCATCCACACGACTTGTTTCACACTTGCTTATCTTCCGCGCGTCATTTCCTCCGCCAAAACAAATTGAGATTGTTCCGCAGTCGACGGTCTGAATGCTCTTGATTAGAAGGAGAAAAAGCATTTTGCAAAAAGCATTTAGTCAACTCTTCCAAACCGTTGTGTGCTACTGTTCAAATTATTTGGTTGGAGGATTAACAGCGACAATACTATTCCATTGTGTACACACTGTAAAGGATCATATAATCCCCAAGAACTCGGTTCAGGTTTACAACTTGACAGTTCAACTTCAAAGTTTTATTGGTCACGTGTTTGCAAAAAATAACGTTTTACATACATGCTTGTATCATGTTGTGAGTCATGGAAATAAACTGAACTGAACTGAACTGAACTAAATATCTTAGGCGTCAGTCAGGAAAACCTTCTCTTAACATCCCCTGGGATTTGTAGTTCAGTAGGGGACCCCTGGTGCCTAGGGGTCCCGGATGAGAGGAATAAAGGGCCCAGGGTGACCCCTGAGCCTTAGGGATCTCAAAGGCTTCCTGAGTTCAGGGACTCAAAGATAGACGGTTAAAAGGAAGTGATTTATGAGACTCTTGAAATGAATGCACAACAGCATGACTTGTTGGTCTCACAGTGAGGTTGGCAGTGTGTCAAGATATATTGGAGCTTTGATGACAGTGGCCTGACCAAAGCACAATGTCACGCCAGTCAACATGATACTGATCTTCTTAGGTCTAGCACGTGTGCACCACAATCCAAAACATGTTAACCAATTGTAATCGATATGATGTTGAATTTTAATTCAATTAAAATAAGTAATTGCTTCAATGTACACAAATTTACAAGGTTTCATGCATTTCTTTCAGCAACAGACGATGGGGAATTCAGGGAACATGGGTCGCCTTTTTGTCGTGTCTTGGAGCCACAAATCAAAATCTTCTCATTAAATGATGAAACTACATGAAGGAATGGGTGTCTAATGGAGGAACAGAGTACAGGGAAGCATTGCAGAGCAATCTCACCCCTGTGGATTGTTTAGAAGACTTCCATGTTGTCTTGCTTTGCATAGGCAATGCATATTTGCAATGCATCGATTGTGCACTTAAGATGTGGCAAGAGATACTAACATAGCAGGGCATATGGCCCGTTGAACAAGATGACTTGCTTTTACTTTTTACTTTTTATATAGATATATATATATATATGTATATATATATATATATACGGTATATATATATACATACATGTATATAATCCGATTTATGTAATTACATGCTATTGTAGAACTGCAGTGCAAAATACTATTGAATAGTTTTGAGTTTCTCAATAGTTGCATTTGCGGTTATACAATAATAATCTGAGGAAATTCCCCATAGACCCTGAATTGAGACCAGGCGGCAAGCTGAGTCTCTTACAGATAGGTTAGGCACATTGCTGTCAAAGCCTGCTACGCACAAAAACCTGTTCGCCCCGTCCCGGCGGGCGTGTGTGATCACGCTGGGCGAGGGGGGGGGTCGGGGGGTGGGGGGGGGGGTGCATGCTACCAGTCCGGCGGCCCCCGGCCCCACTCTGTCATTATGTGTGACCTGTGATGCTCTCAGCATTCCTACAACCTTCACACCATAATCACTTTTTTTGTGTGTTGCGCGGTGTCTGTCTATCAGTTTGTTTGTGTGTGTGTGTGTGTGTGTGTGTGTGTGTGTGTGTGTGCGTGTGTGTGCGAGTGTGTCTGTGTGCGTACGCGCTTGTGTGTGACTGTTCATTTGTGTGATTGTGTAAATGCGTGTAACTGTGTGTGTGTGTGTGTGTTTGTGTAGGTGACCGTATGTGTGTGTGTGTCTGTGTGTGTACGTGCATTTGTGACTGTGTTTGTGTGACAGAGTGTGCGTGTGTGGGACTGTGTGTGTGTTTGTGTGAAAGTGCGTGCGTGTGTGTGACTTTGTATTTGTTTCACTGTGTGTATTTGTGTGTGCGCGTGTTTGACTGTGTGTGTGCAAGTGTGTGACTTTGTGTGTGGGTTTTTGAAGAGAGATTTAACTACCTTTATTTTATTCGGAATTTCATAACATCGAAATATTGAAGTACTATTTATTTAGTTCTCTAATTTGCCTGACTGGAAACTCCCCTCAGTGTTGTTCGTTCTCAACCAGAATAATGTGGGATGAGTTCTCCGAGGTCAGATCTCTTGACGCTCTGATCAGTCTGGATCCCCTCCCAGCTGTGCGCTGACCTCAGATCGCTTCCCAGGAAGAGGGGCTTCCAATGAATTACAGAGACATTAAGGCCCAATCCCATTTCTACCCCTTCCCCCTCCCCCTTGTTTTGAAGGGGTAAGGGGAAGGGGTAAGGGGTAGAAATGGGATTGGGCCTAAGGCTGCTGCTGTATCACTGAGGTTGTATGTGGTTCGACGCTAGGTGCTCTCGTAGAAAAAAATAAAAGATGGGCTGATTTATGTTTCTTGCAGATTAATAAAAACAATAACAACAAGGATGTTTCTGATGCAATATGAAACGTCCCATACGGTTTTCCAACCCAAACTGATCCTACAAACTTCAAAAGTTAGACAAAAGGCATTGTCTCACGTCTGGCCCGGGACTGAGGAGCTGAAGGCCTTCAGCTTAGAACAGCTTCATCAGCAGCACCAGCGTATTAAGTGCATCGCTCTAGTCATCTCCGTACTCTGGGCAGGATGTGGTTACGTAGGCCTACCCATGACTTTCAAAATAACTCCAGCACAGCCTCGCCTTTTATAGTCAATCACCGTCGAGTGCATGAGCCGGGAAACACAGGCCCTAGCGTTCCCACTGCTTCGTTCAGGACTCAAGAGTTTACAATAGCATAGTCTCATTATAGCTGCGGCAGTTATAAGGTCAAGATTTACTGAATGCATTCTGCAAAACTAGAAACTGCAAATAGAGAAGTAAATGTGTATTCCAGGAAGTTGGCAAACTTACTTCCTGAAATGATGAAATGACATTTAAACGTTTTTCTAAAGCAATGCTGTTCCTCTAGCTGTTTTTCTGAGAGAAGATTTGGTAAAGGGAACTGTAAGTAATAATAGAAGCTGAAAGCTTTCCTTGTTCCAATGCATCAATACGTATTATTTACACATATTTAAATGCTTAACATTCAACATTTACAAACGACATTGACAAATAATGATACAAAAATAGAATCTGTGTTTAATTAACACAGAGAGAGAGACTGTTTAATTATGAAATCGCCAAGGCATGAAGAGCTCCGCTTTAGAATCACATTTTTCAACTTTACAATAGATGTAATGGAATCTAGATGAATGTATTGTAATAAATGTATTTGGATAAACATTCAGCCTGGGTCCATTCCAGAATCAATGATCATGTCTCCCCCATGTGGCCGAAAATAGAACAGCCGAACAATGTCGATGAGTGGAATCGCCTGAAGAGCACATACATTACGTGAATAAGCTGCAAGACCTGCCTGAATGCAGGGTGATGTTACGGGAATGTTTACTTTCTCAGGGGCTATAGATAGCCACACACACTACTACCAGCGTCCTACAAACAAACAACAGCCTCTTAGAGCCAGGCCAACCACTCAGCACACATGCTAGGGATGCCAGCAGTATTGTCTGTTGTTGGTCGGGTTGCAGTGACCCAGGATGGCTACACAATGGGACCCCAGGGGCTGTGTGTGTGTGTGTGTGTGTGTGTGTGTGTGTGTGTGTGTGTGTGTGTGTGTGTGTGTGTGTGTGTGTGTGTGTGTCTGCAGATGTGAGTGAAAGGAATGCAGCCAATCAACAGCCTTCTCACAGCCTGATCCACCACAAAAGAGTTGTCTACGATTTGTTTACGTTTGTTCCCCTAACTTCGAGTCTGTTAACTGATCCGTCATTCCAAAGACATCTTGGTGTTTCCCCATACGTTACCTGCAGTTCATTTTGAGTCATTATTTCTCTTTTTATCTCTATTTTTTACGAATCATTGTAGGTGCAAATGACCGAATGAATATTGAAGTATTCGATGCATATGGTAAACGAGGTGAGACATATATATATATACCTGTATAGAGAGAGAGAGAGAGAGAGAGAGAGAGAGAGAGAGAGAGAGAGAGAGAGAGAGAGAGAGAGAGAGAGAGAGGGAGGGGGGGGGGGGGGGAGTGAGAGAGAGGGAGATAGAGAAATGGCAGAGAGAGAGATGGCAGAGAGAGAGAGAGAGAGAGAGAGAGAGAGAGAGAGAGAGAGAGAGAGGGATGGCAGAGAGTGAGAGAGAGGGAACAGAGAACGAGAGAGAGAGAGAGAGAGAGAGAGAGAGAGAGAGATGGCAGAGAGTGAGAGAGAGGGAACAGAGAACGAGAGATAGAGAGGGGGGGGGGGGTAGAGAGCCACCTAAACGACCCGCCTGGGAAGACAATCCCCTGGTGATTCCACAGAGATATCACCTGTCCTGCTCGCTGCAGAACAGAGGAGCCATGGTTGTGAGCAGATGTTGCCGCTGCCTAAAAGGGTCCCAGGCTCATTAAAGACTTGTGGAGCCAGGAGTTAGCCTGGGTTAGCAGGGCTTCACGGGATAATTAGGACATCAAAGCGCAGGCAGGGGGTAATGACAGGCCTGTGCGTGTCTGGCTTCAACGATTAGTTGATCCAGCTAATTATTCACAGAGACAAAGGCCGATAGCACACATGCTCACACACACGCACACATAGAGACACACTAAATGGCCCTTCCTTTCGGCGGTCTGGACAAACAACTCCATGTGATGCCGTGTATGGTTTCATCCTCAACATCTAACCCCCCCACCTCAAGCAGCCCCAGTTTAACTCTTCATGCCCCCACAAACCGACTTCAGCACCGACACCGGACCCAGTTTAACCCTTCATGTGCCAAAGTGACACTCCATCTCTGGGGAAGAGTTTAGCCCTCGGTGTGGGCGGGAGAGAGAGGGGGAGTTAAGTGAGGGGAAGAGAGAGAGAGAGAGAGAGAGAGAGAGAGAGAGAGAGAGAGAGAGAGAGAGAGCAAAGTGAGAGAGAGAGAGAGAGAGAGAGAGAGAGAGAGAGAGAGAGAGAGAGAGAGAGAGAGAGAGAGAGAGAGAGAGAAAAGTGAGAGAGAGAGAGAGAGAGAGAGAGCGAGAGAGCGAGAGAGAGAGAGAGAGAGAGAGAGAGAGAGAGCAAAGTGAGAGAGAGAGAAAAGTGAGAGAGAGAGAGAGAGAGAGAGAGAGAGAGCAAAGTGAGAGAGAGAGAGAGAGAGAGAGAGAGAGAGAGAGAGAGAGAGAGAGAGAGAGAGAGAGAGAGAGCAAAGTGAGAGAGAGAGAGAGAGAGAGAGAGAGAGAGAGAGAGAGAGAGAGAGAGAGAGCAAAGTGAGAGAGAGAGAGAGAGAGAGCGAGCAAAGTGAGGGACATACAGAGAGAGTGGGGGTGACTGGGAAGGGGAGTGGAGTTAGCTTCTGGGGGGGGGGGGACACATGAACTCAGGCTCCCCTCGGGTGAGGTCTCACTCGGAGCGCTAGTGGATTCCTGGATAGTGCCCGCTCACTAGCCGCTGCAGCCCACAGAGCCGTCTGAGCAGCCAGCTGAGAGGAGAGTCCGCACACAGCTGCAGACATGCAACAGTTCACCCTGATCGCCGCTCTCCTTTGCCTGGTCTACGTCTCGTCTGGCAGCGCAAACGTCCGCAGGTAGGACCACGCTTCAGACGGAAACACGCAGGCTGCAGACAAAGAGAGCTGCCGCAGGGTCTGACTGCAGCTCACGACATGGAAATACGTCAAGGACGTCAACGTTGACATATTGAGACATGTATTCCGGTCTTTCTGCAAGCCTTGCCCCAAGGTATAATCGGTCACACAAGGTATAATTGTCACCACGTTTTCCTGAGCGCTGGTCGTTGTTTATCTCTGCGTTGAGTGGCAGCTGAGAGGCAGAGTGAACCCTATGTTGTGTCGGAGCTCCGCACTTACACTGAAGGTTCAGGCAGCTTAGCTTATGGAGGTGTCCCTGGGAGGAGACCCATCGCCGCACCACGCTACACCTCCACCCGGGGGCTGGCTGCAGGGGGGCCGTGGCGTCTAAATACGGCACGACAACTGCTCCTAACCCAGGAGGACCACCTGTTGCCGCCGGCCCTCCGGCTCCTCCGGGCTATTCTGGTGGGTTTCTACCAGGTTTCAGATTCCTTAAGCCCCCGTTGAGCCCGGGTGCTCCCAGGGGCCCAACAGGGTGCTCTCAGGGCCCCCTCAGGGGGCCCTGAGAGCACCCTGTTGGGCCCTGCGGCTGTGTCAGGGTGAGAAGGGTCACCTTGACCGTTCTCATGGGATACTTCAAGGGTGATGCTATAGATCTGTGAGCAGTGAGAGATTCTTCCTATATGTTGTCCAGTCACTGCAATCGCTGCTTTTTCTTTCTTCAAATTGGGGTATAAAAGTACACTCGTGCAGCAGCCTGTTTGTAGGTTGAGTTCATCATGCTTCCTATTAGCGTCTGGAGGCTGCAGATCGCCTGCAGACAGGAGAACGTCTCACTATACCATAGACTTACTCCAACGGAAACACAACCACAACCACCGACACAAGACGTTTCCTCAAGGGAACCCTAAGAGTCTCTGGGGTAGGAGCAGCAGAAAGGAGAGCATGTTTTCATGAGGCTTCAACAGCATGTCTGCTTCTGGGATTCTTCACCATCTGCAGCCTGCATCCTGTCTCGGCAGGAGACGCTGTCGACTCCCCAGGGAGGATGGTTAACAAAGGCTTTGCAGGCTGTTTGGATCCGACACCTGTGTGTGTAGCGGGATCGTTGCAGAAGAGGTGCAGGTGCATACAATAAGTGCGGACACTTAATGCACGCACTTATTGTATGTTATACATCCTTGCACTTTAAAATAGCCCTTAGCATCATGTAGCGTCTTATCCTAGCTATCTGTGTTGTATACAGGGAACGGGTTAACCTGGTGATTGTTAGTGCTTGGCACTTGGTTCTATAAACATCCTTACTGTACCAACAGTGATATATTGTTTCTCTTTCTCCTGCCAAATGTACTTATTGCAAGTCCCTGTGGATTAAAGCATCTGCTAAACACCGTCAATGTAAATGTGAATGCATGGCTTACAGTCTGCGGTCATCAATCAGCCCACCTTAGAGACATCAGCTGTCAGAGCACCAACGAGGATAAAATGCAGTTCTTTGGAAGGTATCCGTTTTCTTCGGGGGGTGTAGTTGTGAATAATCATGTTTCTGTTTGTCTCGTTACGTAAGCCAACCTGGTGTGTGTCGCTATGGGAGGAGACTGGAGTGTTGCTACGGCTGGAAGAAGAATGGTGAAGGACAGTGTGAAGGTAGGAGGATCCGTACAACAGGCCAGAAGAACTTCTTCACACAAACCCGGCTTCTGTCAAACAACGAGAACGATAACTGGCAATCTGAGCTAATATCCTCTAATGGTGGATTTAGTGGAGCTTTTATTTTGAAGTGGAAAAAAAAAAAATATATATATATATAAAGACAGAAAGAAAGAATGACCAAAAAACCTGAATGAAGTTTGCGGTCTAACTCTAGCCCCTCATCCTTTAACCACCATCCTGTAACTGTACCTCTAAATGCTTCCCCAGCCCAGTGCACGCCGGGCTGCAAGCACGGGGAGTGCGTCGGCCCCAACAAATGCAAGTGCTTCGCGGGATACGCCGGCAAGACCTGCCACCAAGGTCAGTGACGGGGTCCGGAACACACCGGGTCAAACCGGTTCCACACAGATCGGGTTCCTCCTCCACCGCTCCATCCTTCCCCTTGGATCAGACCTTCCTGACGAAGCGTACATCCTGCGGTTTGGGGGAACCGGGCTGAGTAAGATGGATTGTGATGTGTGATGTTCCACAGACCTGAACGAGTGCGGCCTGAAGCCGCGGCCCTGTGAGCATCGCTGCATGAACACCTACGGCAGCTACATGTGCTACTGCCTCAACGGCTACATGCTGAAGCCCGACGGCTCATGCGCAAGTGGGTGCCTTCCTCCCCTCCTTCCCTCCTTGCTACCCTCCGCCCTTCCTTCCCTCCTTCCTACCTTACCTCGTTCCTCCCCTCCTTACCTCCTTCCTAGCCCCCTCCCCTCCCCTCCATCCATCCTTCCTACCTTCTTTTACTCGCCATCATGGAGCCGCATGCAGGATGTAAAGTTAATGCATTTATAAAACTGAATCAGTGAATCGATTGCGTGTGTGTGCGTGTGCGTGTGCGTGTGTGCGTGTGTGTGTGTGTGTGTGTGCCTGTGTGCCCGTCCAGACTCCAGGACATGCTCCCTGGCCCACTGTCAGTACGGCTGTGAGGAGGTCCAGGGGGAGATCCGCTGCCTTTGTCCTTCCTCAGGCCTCCAGCTGGGGGCAGATGAGAGGACCTGTGTGGGTGAGTCCCACTGAGACCCAGCACACACACCGCAGTCAGCCACCATAACAAACACGGCGCCATCCAGGTGTTTCACTGGATGATTGACACTAGTGTACAAATAAACACAGATATGCGGCGCAATAAGAGCCAGGAGGGCAGACTGTGGGAATATTTCCATAACCTCCAGCCCACAGGGGAATATGCTATAACCAGTGTTTTGGCGGTGTTGATGCCTGTAAGGATCTTTTGGTGGTATCCATCTCCATTTGATTTGCCACTGTTGCTAGGCAACAGCGGCTAATCTATGTAAATGACAGCTGTTGCATACAGCATCTAGGACATGTGACTCTAAAGTGAGTCCGCTGTGAAAGGAATGCCTTGTTTTTTAATTCCTACCTCGATGGAATTTGAATCATTGAGGTGGGTCAGGTCAGTTGCCTCAACAGCAAGTCTTTTATCTCTTCCACTTAATGTCTGTAAACAGAATACATTCCAGTGTGTGGCAGCGATAGCATATCACACACTATATGCTCTGTAAGGTGACCTTGGGTGTCTTGAAAGGCGCTTCTAAATTAAATGTATTATTATTATTATTATATAGCAGGTGTCAACAGGGTTCAATACAGCCAACCAAATCTCACTTCCTCTGTCTCTCTGTCCCCACTGCAGATATTGATGAATGTGTCACTGGCAAGAACCTGTGTCCCTACAACCGACAATGCATCAACACCTTCGGCAGCTACTTGTGCAAGTGCCAAAATGGCTACGACCTGAAATATGTGGCAGGCAAATACGACTGCGTAGGTAAGGTTCAGCCTACTAGTGGAAAGTATAAGCGCAAGATGCGTGTGAGTCATTTGCACATGAGTACAAATGCGACTCTGCCCATTCCAGACCTTAATGAGTGTGACGCGGGCGTCCGGAGGTGCAGTGACCACGCCGTGTGTCTGAATACCCAGGGATCCTACAGGTGTAGGTGCAAGCCAGGCTTCAGAGGCAATGGCTTTGAGTGCTCCGGTGAGATCTGCTGCACCCAAGTCCTCCACAAATGAACGAGACAAGCCCATAGTTTTGATGTCTCATGCATCGGATCGAATAGAGCGGTCTGGCGATGAGCGAGGCAGTAGCTGACTTCCAGAGTTCGCCGCAGGTCTATAAACCATGAGAACTCTCGTCGTTTTTCCTGGCACATATTTCCCCCCTTTCTGTAAAACGTCTGCAAAACCGTAGACGTGCCAAGGCCAGTTTCCTGTTCTTGATCCCCTCTTGCACTTTGCACGAGGGATGCAGAGATTGAAAAAACACCTGGGCAAACATTGTACGGTTACAGACGCCAGCGGCCTAGAAGGGACACGGCAGTGGCTTGGGTCTCACTGTATGCCCCTCCCCCCCTCGCCGCTGTGTGATCTGAAGGACTCCTCTGTGTTTTATAGTCAAGCCCTTCTATCAGAGTTCTTGGGACGGCGGTAGAGGAGGGGCAGACGAACTCCTCAACGGTGAGACTCAGAACGCAAGGTCCACCTCCGCTCTCTGCTCCTAACTCGGCCTCGTAATGCACCACCTATCCTTGCAGTTTTCCACCCGTCCTAACAGTGCTCCACCTGTCCTAGCAGTGCTCCACCTGTCCCAGCACTATCCGTGCCTTGTCCTGCTCCACCTGTCCTAGCAGTGATCCCCTGTCCTAGCAGTACTCCACCTGTCTTAGCAGTACTCCACCTGTCTTAGCAGTACTCCACCTGTCCTAACAGTGCCTTGTCGTGCTCCACCAGTCCTTACAGTACTGTTAGCAGTGCCTCGTCGTGCGCCATGTGTCCTAACAGTGCCTCGTCTTGCTCCACCCATCCTCTTTGACCGCCATGCTCTGTGAACCCTTGCCCGACCGTCTACTCCCTGTGCTCAGCTCCCCGCCCCTGTCTCCCCATGTCATCCGACATTGTTTGTGAAAATTGGCTTCTGCATACATTTCCAATGTTCACACTGCCTGCACAGCATGGAGTGTATCTGCCCTGCTTACTTTTAATTGGTTCATTTGTCAACCATGGCTGCGCTGTAAAAGCGATCTCCTTAATCGCCGTAAGCTTGACATGTGGGTCCGGGTCCAACCCACAGCTGCAGAGTTCACTCGGCGTTCGTACGGGAATGACTAAAACATGCCGGTCCTGGGGTTCCGCCGCGTGATGGCTGTTCCATGTGTCCGACACGTTTCCCCTTCCTGCCCACAGCCGTCCCAGAAGCCCCGGTCAGGCCCGCGATCCCGGACCCCGAGCGCATCAAGAACCTCATCCCGGAACCAGCGGCGACCGAGGCTCCCAGGGGCCGGCAGCAGCCCTTCGACTACGAGGGGGAGGTGTACATCGGCCCGGAGGAGGAGCAGAGGGAGCTACTGCCCGAGGAGGAGCAGGAGGAAGAGGAGGAGGAGGGAGGTGAGGAGAACAACCAACTCGGGCCAAGAGGAGATGTTTTCGGTAAGCCATGCTCCCCTCGGCCCGATGGCTTTCATTAGAGGGGGGGGTTTAGGAGAGACCGTGGGTGGTCCGCATCAAACAGAACCAAAACAACTTTAAGTTGATCCCTGCAGTGCGAATGTGTAGATATGGACATTCCCACTGCCTAATGTTTCAGTAAAGTCTTAAAAGTAATGCAGTGAGAAACATCTCCCTTAATAGACAAAAAGGACATAAGGTTAAGTTAAGGAATAAGGTTGTACTGTGTTCAGGGCCGTTTGGTTATCTTTTAACCTGCCCTCTTAATGGCTGATTATGGTCCCACGTTCACACAACGCAAGGGGGTTACGGACCCCTTACGTCCTTGCTGACCCTCCTTGCGTCCACCGCAAGTGCCTGACTTGCACCTCCAAAAAAATGTTTACCTTCCGTCAAGGCCACGGAGCAGCAAGGGCTGTGATTGGTTCGCTTACTAAAACCCGACGCAGAACCATATAGGTTCACGACTGCTTCGAAGCGTCTGCGTGGTCATTGCGTTGCGTGAACGTGGAAGCATAATCAGCCCTTTAGCCTCTGCTGCACGCCACATCCTAGTTGCTGACCTCTTGCAGATGTACACAGGAACCGAGAGTAAGTAATGTCTGGCTCTGCCCCAAGATGATCCAGATTTCCTGGAGGCCTTCGAAGAAAGATGGTGAAAATGTCGACAATGAAATAATGTCATTAACATCATGAAACACGGCAGGGTCACAAAAGTGTCAAACTACAATAATAGCTGTTTTGCCAGAGCTTTCCCATCTGAATTCAACATTGATATCACACCGTTATCTGAAATGCTATTAAGCTAATTCTGTTATCCCAGGAAGCAAATCCCCACAACATGAGCCGGTGTAACATAAAAAAACTGTGACACAGGAAACAATTTTAACCCGTTCTTCGTTTCCCCTTATCATCAAAACAAGGGTAAAGACAGTTTTTGACAGAGATACAAGCTCAAGGCACACATAGTATCGTATCTCATCAGACTTGTGGTGTCCCAAACATGACCTAAAGCTAACGCTACGCTAGCAGAACCTTCATTCTTCCCAAACCCCAAACCGCCACATGGTTGACTGACACGACCGGCAGCAGAGTGAGAGTGAGAGTGTCTCTGAGTGCGGGCGGCGTGAGGAGACAGGCCCCTCAGACATCCATACCCTGGGGGGTGGAATTTTTCTGGGCTGGTATGTGAGAGCCTGGGGGCATGGCTCATCCAAGGTGTCCTCGCTCCCCCCAGGAAGAAAGGGGGTGGGGGGGCTCCGGGGAGTCGAAGCCGTTTATTAAGCGCGTCCGGGGAACAGCTGTTGTGCAAACAGATTGGAGAGTCTGTCACCCGCCCCGCGGCCTTCCCCCCCCCCCCCCCCAGCCCAATGCTCGCAGAGAGCGCTCCACAGCCCCAGCTGTTGCACATCTGGCTGTCTCTGAGGCCACTCTCTGAGGAGTAGGGAGAGGGGGAGATGGATCAAGTGCTTCTAAATGCCGAGGTCGCTACGCTGAAATGTGCAGCAAGGCATGTCTAAACAAGTGGGCTAGGAGATAAAACGTTATTTTATCGCGAGGGGAAGCCATCCTATGCATATTTTAGAACGCTACGGGCGCGAGATGACAGGACTCTCTGACGGCGAGAGTCAGAGCCGCTTTGCCGTATCGTGATTTAGTGTTCCGAGAACACTAAATCTGTGAAGCGCGCCACATATGAATGGAACTATTTCCACCGCCGCAAGGTGAATACTTGAGCATTTGTCTTGACCCAAGTTCACCTCCTCTCTCTGCAGTTTCAGAGTTTGAATCGCTCTACGGCCCTTCAACAGAGATCCAAGAGATCCCACTGAAGCCCGTGCAAGAAGGTAAAGTACATTTTAGATGGTCTGAAATCATGATGGAGCCATGGTGTCGACTCGCTTCTCATTTGATTTGTTAAACCTTTTCCTTTCGTCTCCCAGAGTTCATTCTGGACTGTAATTTCGACCAGGGAGCTTGTGAATGGGTGCAGGACAAGAGTGACGACACTGACTGGAGTGTAGCCTACCATGAACGAGGTACATGAATGGATGTGCTTATGGATGGACGAAATGGTGAGGGATTCTATTTATTTATGGAAGGATGCATGTATGAATGGATGAAAATAAGAATTGGTGGATGAATAACTCAATCAGTGGATTGAGGGAGGGATGAATCCACACATGGATACAGGGTCGAATGACTGAATGCATGGACGCAGCATCAGCAAAGGCGCACCAAACTGTCCCTCATCACAACCCCCCCGCTGACCGGTGACCCCCCCTCCCCCCGGCTGACCCTTGACCCCCAGGCGACCAGTACTACATGGCGATGAGCGGCCTGCTGGGGAACGACCGGGACGTGTCGCGCCTCAAGCTGCTGCTCAGCGACCGCGCCCAGCAGGGCAGCTTCTGCCTGACCTTCGACTTCCGCGTGGCGGGCGAGGACGTGGGCACGCTGCGGGTGCTGCTGGACGCCGACGGCTACGCCGTGTGGGAGCAGGGCTACAGCCGCGCCCAGGGCTGGCAGACGGAGCTGCTCACCGTGGCCTGGAAGGAGGAGGCGCCGGAGTCGGTGGGTTCACGTACACACGCAGAGACAAGCAGGCACTCACACACACACGCAGGCACAAAGGTACACACACTCACACACGCAGACACAAAGGTACGCACACCCGCAGACAGAGGCAGACGCACGCACGCATAGACACGCAAGCACCCACTCACACACGCAGACACAAAGGTACGCACACACGCAGACAGAGGCAGACGCACGCACGCAGGCACACACGCCGGCACGCCGAAGGCAGGCAGGCACACAGACGCGCACACACGCAGACACAAAGGCAAGCACTCACACGTGCAGACAGAGGCAGACGCACGCACGCATAAACACGCAGGCACGCGCTCACACATTTCCCTGAACATCTCTGCATCAGAGTCAAACTGTTAGACAAAGCGCTGCTGTCTCCTCAGAATGTATGAGGGTTGTGATCGATGATGTATGACGGGTGTGAACGATGATGTCTGATGGGTGTGATCGATGATGTCTGATGGGTGTGATCGATGATGTCTTCCTCTACAGATCATCTTTGAAGCTCAGCGGGGGGGTGGTGTGGGCGGGGAGATCGGGCTGGACAACGTGGTCCTGACCTCGGGCTCCTGTCAGGTGGACGACGACGAGGCTCTCTTCTAAGACACCCCTCTAGTACAGAGGTCTCCGTTAGGAAACCTCAACGATTCTTTGTTCTCCGTGGGCCTCTCTCTGGTGGAGTTCCTCCTGCCAGGGAGAGCCTCAGTGTGGCTGGCTCCTCGAAGGTCACCCACGCCAGAGAGAGGAAGGCCCATGGTCCTCTAAAGTCTAAAGGGAAGATATATTGGTGCATGCAGGCTAGTGGTCAACAGCACACCACGCTGCTACACTGCCGTTATCTTGATGATGATGGAGCGACGAAGTGTACTGTACTCTTAGTATTCACAGAACATATCTCAGGTTTAGATGGAGAGAACCGTCACTTTCATGGTCACTGAACAAAATACAATCATTTGTGTGTGGTTCGCTACCTTGTATAATGATGGTGGAAATTATCTCAAAACAAAATATATCATTTTTTTGTTCATTTTTTGTTATCGTCGAAAAGATTGTGTATCGTGTTTGAAGGTTCAGATGCTAGGAACCTCGGAGTTTGACCGCTGTAAATTATGCTTTCGTATTATGACAATAAAATGTTTTTTTCTATACGTGTGTGTGGGTGCGTGTGTTGTTGCTGCTTTTTAAATTGCTGCTATCGTTTGTTGCAACGTCTCGTGAATATCAACTGAAACTCATGATCTGTATGTAGAGAAACATAAATCAACACACATCGTAGATTACTTGATATTGTCTTACCCAAGCCTAGAGATATATACCACATACCTTTACATCAACAGCATAGCAATGAAACCCTAATATACTATACAATAATTATGGGGTTCCATATTTCAATGACACTTTTTGGAAGAATTAGTGCAGCCCTATATAGACTAGACTGAACCTCTCTCTTGCTCTCTCTTTCTCTTCTAATAAACACAACCACACACCCACGCACACACACACGCCCACGCACACATCAATCACAGCCATGTCGATTGTAAGCTAAATGCTTCCCTCTGTCGGAGGACTGTGTAGTCAAACGAGTGATACGTTCGAGGACCGTCGGTACAAGCTTTTTCCAATCGTATGCGTGTTTAATTGTAAATGCACACTACTACTAGCATACCAGGACACCGCAGTGTCCAGTCGTATTATTGAGCAACGTTCTTATTTCCACATATGAGTCACCACGCATTCCCGTGTGCCGGATAACGCGTAGTGTCTGCGGTGTCCTGCGGCATTGAACGTCGCCTGAACGCTGCAGGTTAGTGATCACATGATTCGGGTAACGCAGCTAGCCCTAGCCTGCTAGTCATCACCAATAGTTGACGTTAGCGCCGACTCATTGAAATCTGGTGTTATTACAGTCGTTTGTTACACAATTCCTGCTCACCACGACCAGAACGTCGCTGAAGGTAGATAAAATGATGCTGTTGATAGCGATGACATGGTTTTAATGGCAGGTTGTGGTGAGGCCGAGCCCAGGCAGACAGACTGCCGAGAACCGGTCGTGTTGCTTATGGGTTGAGTTGAGGCTTGACAGCTTTGTTGATGCGTGTGTCTTATCTAACAATCTTTAACGTGTGCGTGTTTGTGTGTATACATTGATCTGTGTGTGTGTGTGTATACATTTGTGTGTATGCATTTGTGTGTTTGTATGTATACATCTGTGTGTTTGTGTATATTTGAGTGTGTGTGTGTGTGTGTGTGTGTGTGTGTGTGTGTGTGTGTGTGTGTGTGTGTGTGTGTGTGTGTGTGTGTGTGTGTGTGTGTGTGTGTGTGTGTGTTGTAATAAAGTGAGGCTGGGCGGTTTTTATTGTACAGTTAAGGCCTCGCCCCAGTACAGGGCCTCTGCTGTGACTGTGCCAACCGGCCAATTGTGTCATGGGCTCACTGCTGCTGCTGTTGTTGTTGTTGTTGTTGTTGAGTCGTTTCAGCGGGCTAGTGTCAGGTGTCCCACATCATGAAACAGATGAAACAGAGGCGCATGTGACTCAGGACGACAACCTACACTTCATGATCTGGACGGGGGTTCGGAGCACATCTCATCCAGTCTGCGTGAGTCAAACTGTATCTAAAGCACCGCGGTCACGCTGGTCCTGAGATAATCAAATGAGGAGTTTAAATAGTCCGTCAGCCACAGCCTGTTTTATCCTGCTCTCGAGAACCGAGCGGTTGGTTCTGTGCCTGACGTTGTGTAGTGATGACACCGTCTCCCTACCCCCCCCCCCCCCCCCCCCCCAGGTCACTCGGTCCAGCGGTCGGTCGCCACGCCGACGTGTACAGCCATGTCCGCCAAGACATCCCTCCTCAAAGTGATCCTTCTGGGCGACGGCGGAGTGGGGAAGAGCTCCCTCATGAACCGCTACGTCACCAACAAGTTCGACACGCACCTCTTCCACACCATCGGCGTGGAGTTCCTCAACAAGGACCTGGAGGTGGACGGCCACATGGTGACGCTGCAGATCTGGGACACGGCGGGCCAGGAGCGCTTCCGCAGCCTGCGCACGCCGTTCTACCGCGGCTCGGACTGCTGCCTGCTGACGTTCAGCGTGGACGACAGCCAGAGCTTCCTGAACATGGGCAACTGGAAGAAGGAGTTTGTCTACTACGCCGACGTCAAGGAGCCCGAGAAGTTCCCCTTCGTGGTTCTGGGCAACAAGGTGGACGTGGCGGAGAGGCAGGTGTCGGCCGAAGACGCGCGTCAGTGGTGCCTGGAGAACGGGAACTACCCGTACTACGAGACCAGCGCCAAGGACGCCACCAACGTGGCGGGGGCCTTCGAGGAGGCCGTGCGCCGCGTGTTGTCCATGGAGGAGAGGACTGATCATCTCATACCGACAGACACTGTGAGCCTGCACAGGAAGCCGCGTTCAGCCAGCTGCTGCTCATAGCGCCATGGTTTAACCCACGACGGTTTGCTGACTCTGGGGTAGTGGGGGTTTGGCTTGTTCCTCTGTCATTAAAAGGAAACTTAAGGTAGAACTGTCTTACTCTGGTCAGAAAACATAGCATTTTCCATCTGTGTGTCCCATGCGAACACACAGAAAAATACAAGTGTGTCCTATTGGTTTGGGGAACTATTGCTGGGTTTGAAAAGTGATTTTATTTTCAATTCATAAATGTTTAACTTGATACATTATATGCCGTGTGAGACGTAAACACTTACATCCTCCCTCCAAATCCTCCATGTTGGTTTTAGATGGCCTTATAATATATTCATTTTTTGTACTACAATCGTCTCTTCATTTACAAAGGCCTTTTTCTTTTTACGTGTGTCTAAGTGGTAGAGTTACATAACAGCTTGAGTGCGATTCTCAACTGCAGCACCTTTTGGCCTTGTCAGCGTATGTTTTCACAATTCTGTGCCAGGAGCGCAAAGGGAGGAAACCTCCATGAAATAACAATTCAAGCAAGTTAACATGCATGGCATTACGTATTTATGCTCTCGAAATTCCTTTTTTATTTCTTTATTCTGGTCAATTAATGAGACCTATCATGTGTGCAATTTAAATTGTATTTGATCTATTGCATTGACATGAGCTAAACTATTTTACTAAAGTACTTGCTACGGTTCAACACCAATATTTACGCATTGTTTGTACTAATTTAAAATGCTCCATTTGTTTAACCCTGTCTTACCCATTAATCATTTCAATCTGATATGGTAATAACGCTAAGTTATGATTAATTAAAAACAAACAAAATCCTTGTGCACATGGCCATGTCCATTCTTTCACAATTGATACCAGTACATTATTTCATTTTATGCTAATGGTTCCATGCAGCTTGGCTGTGAATCCACTCTCCAGACACTGATGCTGCCTGTTAGGTTTGTTTAACTCGTTAGGCCAGTCAACCAATAACAGCCACAAATGCACGTCTGCTGAATATGTATTTTTTTTACTCCACTTTAGAAGGGTCACCCTTAGTGTGAGGCCCTTACAGACTAACATGATTAAGTACTATACAAACGACATTGACTTGTATTACTTTTTACTTTTATACATTTATTCAAGAAAGAAATTGTCACAACTTACAAAGACATTGGTGTAGATCTCTTGTATTCGTTACATATATTGACAGTTATTAGAAGAGTGGAAAAGCAGAATCATAGGGTTCCTCATATTTCATATCAGAGGCATTCCTCTCAAAAGGAGTATTTACAAAGGAGGTCTCATTCTGAAGGTTGGCTGATCAGCTCATCAGGTGTTTCTTGCCCAGAAACTGGACTTTTCTTTCAAATGCTGTGGATCGTATCGGAGCGTTGACTTCATAAAAGGGATTCATTGCAAACTGGAATAAAGGGAAACCTTCATTAGATAACAAATCACCAAATATGAGAATTGACTAATATACAAATGTAAAGCAGGTAACTTACCTTTATGTATAAATCATAAACGTCATTGAAGAAGTTCTTTATTCCATCTTCTTGTCGCATGTCATGAAGCATGATGAGTCTCATATGTATGAAAAAGTTAGGGAGAAATTGAACAGGATGTTTGGACACTTAAAACCATAAAACATTCTGTAAATGCACTTGCTGCACAAAATATTAATTCAGAAAAAACATTTAGTTGTGACATCAAGATAGATAGATAGACCTTGCATTCAATAGCTGATAACTATCATAATATATTAAACTACTTTTGATGTTTCAAGTGTATAATAAAGTATTCTTATATGGTTGATTAATATGTGGAACACTGATCAGATCCATAACAACATTATTGAACTAGATCCCTTTGTCTTTTAAAGGATATGTCCAGCCGTGACGAAGGCAGAGACGAACCACTCGTTGAACTTGTCCACTGTCTTCAGGTACATGTTGTTGGACTGCCACATGTTCTCATCCACCAGGTCCAGAGCAGCGTGGGCGATGAACTGGTTCAGGTGGCGGTGGTCGTCCTGTCCCAGAGAAATACAAAAGGTTAAAGCCACTGCTTACCATCTGGTCCAGTAGTTTGTCAGCAGACTCACAACCACTCATACTGAGGGACATCCTAAGCTTAAAGACCTTTATTACCTTGGACTCTGCTTTCCCAGGCGGCAGAAACTCCATCTCAAACACGGGGTTGTCGTGATGACCGACCATGACGAAGTAAAAGCTCCCAGACATCTTTGCAGCAGTAAAGAAAAGATGTCCTACACACAAAAAACAATACAATAGTTCAGACAAAATAATGAAGATGTGAACGCAAGCTCGTTGCTAACTGTAGCAGAGCAGCGCTAAGCCCGGTATCACTGAATGAGACGCACTTCCCAACATATGACCCTGAACATTACAACAATAACCACACGACAAACAAATACTATTAATGAAACCTAAAATAGCATTAAAATAATCGTCTCAAACGCCTGACATCTAGATAATATACATTTGTTTACCTGTCAGACTTTGGGGTGTTCCTGCCGTCGCACAGTGATGACGCGACACCCAACAGCGATGACGCGTTAAAATATTTATTATTGTTAACACTATGGCATCATTTAAAAACGAATAGGGACACTTTTGCGAGTAGGTAAATTTAAAATTATTATTTAATTATTCTGTTAGTAAAATTTCAATGATAATTTCCCTATTTTAGAGATACTACACGTCACTAATTCGCGCCAGTGGTGAGCGGTGTCGATTGGTTGGTTTTAAATCCCTGATGACTTGAGTTGATGAGACGCCACTCGGCTGCTAGGTCGGTTGCTAGGATGAAGACCTGATGGAATAATCCTATGCGGATGTCATTTTATGTTAAAAGCTAATGCTTTGATAACATTTCGACCACTATCCACCCTGTGATCGCTGGCTCCCTCACTTTGTGGTCTCGGTTCTCCAGTCATGTCTGCCGCCCGGGAGGACCTCCTATCTCCCGACGAGCTGAGGAAGAGACTCTACCAGACCTTCAAGAGTAAAGGGGTGCTCGACACGCTCAAAGTAAGCAGATGTCCTCGTACATCAACTTGTTTCCCTTCGCAGTTGTGAAGAGGATGATCGTCAGTCCTATTTTCTCTGCAGACTCAGCTGCGGAATCAGCTGATCCAGGAGCTGAAGCATCCTCTGCTGGGTGGAGGAGACTCCGTCCCTGGATCGGTGTCTCCCAGACCCGACTCTCTCCTGCTCTCAGCGTCCAACACCATAGTGGCTGACTACCTCAAGACCTCTGGCCATGAATACACCCTGTCTGTGTTTTACCCTGAGAGCGGCTTGCGTAAAGACAAGGTAATAACACGTATGTGGTTGCATCTTCCCCTGTTCGTCCGGTTTGTGTTCAGCACATATTTAATGATGTTATTTCCTCTGCCACTTTGTACTGTAGATCCTGAGTACAAAGGACCTTCTCCAGTTCATGAAGATCAGTCATCATTCTCCACTTTACAAATCATTGGTAGGAAGTGTTCTTGGAAAGTATCAAGGCCAGGGACATTGATATTCAAGTCTTGTTTAAGTGACTTCTCTCTCAATGTCTGCATGATTCCTCTCTCCACAGACGTCCAATGAGGCTGAGGCTGGAACGGGTATGCAGAATCATCTTTTTGACTGGACATCACCTGCTGTTTAAATACGTTCATAACGCGCTGATACACTGTTTATTTCCTCCAGGTTTCCTGACGAGTCTGCTGACCCATCTAGCAGATCCCCGCGGCGACAGGTCCTGCTCCGACGCCGACACGCAGACCGCCTCCGCAGGGGGTCACAGAGAATCCCTCGGTACGATCGCAACACTCTGGACCTTGCTTGTATAGCATGACACACTACACTGTAGCTAATGGGATTTGTGTCTCTCTCTCTCTCTCTCTCTCTCTCTCTCTCTCTCTCTCTCTCTCTCTCTCTCTCTCTCTCTCTCTCTCTCTCTCTCTCTCTCTCTCTCTCTCTCTCTCTCTCTCTCTCTCTCTCTCTCTCTCTCTCTCTCTCTCTCTCTCTCTCACACACACACACACACACACACACACACACACACACACACACACACACACACACACACACACACACACACACACACACACGCATGTTGTCCCTGACGGTGTGACTCTTTACAGTCGACAAGATGAAGATGATTGACCAGGAGTACGAGGGTCTGCATCACCGGGGAGACCGGGGGACGTCCTGTGAATCCAAACTGGCTGCGTACAAAAGAGAGCTGGATTCACAGATGCATGCCGAAATGAACCTAAAGGTAGGCTGTTTTATGTATAATTGTGGTATAAGATAATAACAGATGGTTCTTTTTGTGTGTGTATATTTATACATAGATTGTGTGTGTGTGTGTGTGTGTGTGTGTGTGTGTGTGTGTGTGTGTGTGTGTGTGTGTGTGTGTGTGTGTGTGTGTGTGTGTGTGTGTGTGTGTGTGTGTGTGTGTGTGTCTGAGCAGAGTGTATAATGAGTTTCCTACTACATACTACATATTTATATAATATAATATATATATAATATAATATTAATAGATTAGTAATAAGCTTAATAGAATAGGGTAACAATAATTTCCCGCCAAATTATGATAACGTACTGTGAGCACACTGGCTGTTTAAAACGTGTCTTCCTTTTTGTGATTCTCTAGATGCAACATTTTAAAGACGTGGAACTTGCCAGGGTGAAGATGGACGAACAAACCAGATCCCAGAAGGAGTTTGCCAAGTTCAGACAAGACGTGGAGAGGACGTACGAGATGAAGGCCAACGCTCTGATGAACCGGGAGAAGAACGCCATCGACCGCTTACAGAAGCAGCAAGAGGTATGCCGGGGTAGAGACGAATGTCAAGGAAAACACTGCGGCCCTCACCACAGCCAGGCCCTCATCACAATTACTATTTGGACCTTTCCAGCTCTTTGTCCAGGCCTGAAACTAATTTTGTGAGTCATCATTGATTCCTCCACCCATCTTAATGCTAAATGTATTTTGCTCGTTTCTTAGATGGATGAAAATAACGTGTACATGCAGAGGCAAACGCTTCTAAAAGAAATCGAAAAGGTGCGGAACAGAGAAAACGACCTGAAACTAAGGACAGAGGGGTTTGAAAAGTAAGGCAATTTTTTTTACAAGAATAATATAGTATTTTATAATGATAAAACGCAATAACTGTCAGAGGGACGTCTAGGAGGCACGCGATGTAACGTGATGTTGCCGGCAGGACGTGTGAAATGCACGCGGACAAGGTGAAGGCCCTGGAGGATCTCCTGAGGAGGAGAGAGCTGGCGGTGAGAACCAGCGAAGAAACTTATGATCAGAAGCTCCACAACGAAGTCTCCAGGTACAACTCTTCTGCACGTCCCTCTAGGTTCCACCCCCTCTGTCCTCAGTCTTCCTTTAGGTGTCGTAGCGCAACATGTCTCACCCCTACCTTCAGGTATCCCTTATTGTATAGTACGTAAAGGTTAATAACTTAATAGTGCTCTAATGAAAAACAATTAGGAAACACAAATATGTCAGTTATCATTACAAACCTTTCAGAGTCATCGCACACAATTGATCGTTTGGTTTTTCCAATTGCATTTCTTCAAAATGAAAGCCCTGCACACATTTGTCTCTTGTCTGGTTTTAGTCTTACATCTGATGGATAAATCACAAGTATATATTTATGATTGGTGTTCTATACCTAAGTATAAGTGTTCTAACATGCACACCTCGGTCAGAGGCTGAACCACGTCATAACCCCAGGATGTGGTCAGCGACCGTGTCGTACACGCATATCACAGAGCCCTCATTCTCCTTATCCTCAGATATAAGAGTGAGCTGAAGGAGGAGTTCTCCCAGAGGACGGAACAGCTCACAGAGAACGAGAACAGGAACAAAGGCACGCATCTTTGATCTTTAACCTCTCTAAAACAACTACTGAATGAACGCAAGAAAATGACTGCAGTGTGTGTGTGTGTGTGTATGACACTCATTCTCCGTTTTCGCCTTCGCAGTGGAAACGGCACGCATACAGAAGGAGACGGCCGCCCTGGACGCTAAAACAGACGAGCACCTGGAGGCCTGCGCGGAGCTGCGCCGCGTGCAGGTAAGCTCGGCGGGAGGTGTGGACTCAGCAGGGGGGGGGTCTACTCACTCGGCACTGCGCCCTGCAGACGCTTACTCAGACCACCCCGCTCTGTTAGTAGTCGACTCCGTTGCTGGTGCCTTCCACCTTCGGGGACGCACCGTTTGAAGGGGGCCTGTTCCCTGTGGTGTCTGCAGGGGGCGCTGGAGGCGTCGCAGCAGCAGGCCTCTCTGCTCGGCCAGCAGGGGGAGCTGCTGAGGGAGCGGCTGGAGGCGGTGGGCGACCACGCGGCTCTGAAGAGGGAGAAGGCAGAGCTGCAGGAGGAGCTGCGGCGCCTGCGGAGGCAGCTGGAGGAGGCGCAGGAGGAGAGCCAGCTGCTCCGCTCAGGTAGGGAGCCAGAGCCCTCGGGGTCCCCCAGCGCCGTCAAACAGACTCCAGGCTCTTTCTTTGTTGAGGAAGGGTTTATTCAAGGAGTCCCTCAAGGCGCTTCCTAGACGTTGGTTACCCACCAGGGCCAATGGCCTCCCTTAAAAAGGTGTGTTAACTCTGACTTGGTCTTCTAAAGATCAGTTTATTGGTTTAGTTGTCAGGGACCTGAACAGAACCGGTTCTATACCAGAGTTTGCAAATAATCGTATCCTTCTAAAGGTGATGTGTTAACTCTGACATCATTGCGTACTTCTAAAGATGTGTTAACTCTGTCCTTTCCTCTAAAGATGTGTTTCTCTTTCCCCGGGACAGAGTAACACATCTTTAGAGGATGGGACAGTGTCCCGTCCTCTAAAGTTGTGTTTCTCTGTCCTGTCCTCTAATCATATGAACTCTGTCCCGATCTCTAAACATGTGTTTCTCTGTCCTGTCCTCTAAAGTTGTGTTTCTCTGTCCTGTCCTCTAAAGATGTGTTTCTCTGTCCCGTCCTCTAAAGATGTGTTTCTCTGTCCCGTCCTCTAAAGTTGTGTCTCTCTGTCCTGTCCTCTAAAGATGTGTTTCTCTGTCCCGTCCTCTAAAGTTGTGTCTCTCTGTCCTGCCAGCGGCGGCCAGGCCGTCGGAGGAGCAGCTGGCCCTGCAGAAGGAGGTGCAGCGGCTGCAGGCGGGCCGCAGGCAGGAGCAGGAGGAGTCCGGCAGGCAGAGGCAGGTGCTGCAGGCCCAGCTCCAGGGAGAGGTCCGTCCCGCCGCCGCCTCCTTCCCTCCTCTCCTCCTCCCTCGCTCACTCCTCACAGAGTGTGGGAAACGGTGCAGTCGGCTCTGTCTCATTTCACTCTCTGGTAGAACTGTGCCACCTGGGAGAGGCTTGACCACTTAAAGCTGCTCCGATCAAATCCTTCTGTCTCTTCCTTTCTTACTTTCAATCCATCTATTTTTTTCCTAATCTTTCTTCTTATTTTCTCAATCTTTCTTACTTTCTCCTTTTTAAAATATATTTCTCTATTATTATTCCTTATATTTCCTATGATTCTTTTTGTCTCTTTCTATTCTACCTCCCATCTTCTTCCTGATCCACTCAACGTGCCAGTAACCCACCTCTCCCTCTCCCTCTCCCTCCGCCCTCTCCCTCTCCCTCCGCCCACCGTCCTCTCCCTCTGCCCACCGTCCTCTCCCTCTGCCCTCCCTCCCCCTCCGTCCACCTCTCCCTCCCCCTCCCCCCTCCTCACCCTCTCCCTCTCCGTCCCCCTCCCCCTCTCCCTCCCCCTCCGTCCTCCTCCCCCTCTCCCTCCCTCCTCCGTCCTCCTCCCCCTCCCCCTCTCCCTCCCTCCGCCCACCGTCCTCCCCCTCCCCCTCTCCCTCCCCCTCCTCCCCCTCTGCCCTCCCCAGGCAGAGCGCTGCGCCCTCCTCCAGGCCCAGCTGATGGAGAGCGAGGAGAAGAGCCACTGGCTCAACACCAACGCTGAGGAGATGAAGCTGCAGGTGCGGCAGACGCAGCAAGGTACGTCACGCTCCGCTCTGCACGGCGATCACCCCCCTTGGACCTCCTTTCCTTTCATAGTTTCCCATTTTTCCCACGGCTGTCGTACTCGAGGTTTAAAGAGTGAACACATCAAGGTTCACCTTTAAGGTCCTCATGTGTTCATCTAGTGGGGCTCCTCCGTCTGAAACCCCTCCTGTAGATGATGGTTACTCCCTAGTTACTCCCTCTGGCGCTCTCCTCACTGGTGGTTGGTCTCTTCACCTCCCTCCTCCTCTCCGTCTGACCCGGGCTGTGGGGGGTCAGCCCTGGAGAACGAGGTCCTCCGTAACCCCAAACCCTCGCTGGTGGACCGCTCGGTCCTGGAGCTCAGCGGCGACGGCCGGGTCCCCCCCGACGTCTACGCCCGGCTGCCCGCCCTCCTCCTGGGTCACTATGACGACGCTGCTGCTCCCGGTGGTGGTGGTGGTGGTGGTGGTGTAGGTGAAGCAGCCGGAGCCCTGAGAGGACGGGCCCCCCCGCGCTGGGCCCCCGGCGTCTCCCCGGAGCCCGAGGAGACGGAGCTGCTGTCCGGAGCCAAGGCCCGGATCCGTGAGTTGGAGCGGGAGGCGGAGACCCTGGAGGAGGCGTACCGGAGCTACCAGCAGAGGGCGCTGCGGGCCCCCGGGGCCCACCTGATGCTGGAGCCGCGGCCCTGGTCCCCCCCGCCGAGGCACTACTCCCCTCCGAGGCACTACTCCCCCCCGAGGCACTACTCCCCCCCGCCGCCGTCCGCACGCCACGCCCATAGCCACGCCCACAGCCGCGCCCACAGCCACGCCCATGACCACGCCCACAGCCGCGCCCCGCCGGCCCGGAGACCGCCCCCAGCGCACCGCTCCCGACCTCCGTCCCCCCGGAGGTCTCGGGTCTCCGGGGCGCCGGCGTTCTCCCCTCCCCCGCCGCAACGACACATCAGCCGCCGCACCCCCGCAGGCACCCCCTCCCCGGATCCCGACGCCACGCCCGCCCCCACCCGGTCCCGGGCGGCCTCCGCGGACCGGACCCGACGCCGGCCCCCGGGCCCCGGCGGAGAGCCGGACCTCGGGTCGTTCGCCGAGCCCGTCTCCGTCACGCCGTCCTCCGTCACGCCGTCCCCGCCCGGCTCCGCCTCCGGACGCCTCTCCTCCGCCCCCCTCTCCGCCTCCAGACAGAGGCCTCGCCCGAAGTGCACAGAAGGTATACGTTAGGGCCGCTCGATTATGGAGAAAAATCATCATCCCGATAATTTCGGTCAATATTGAGATCACGATTATCCAAAAGATTTTTTGTTTTGAGTTTGGAAACACGATGTATTAGCGTGTCTCTCTCAAAAAACACTTTGGAACTGAGGAAAAAAACACAAAATCCTCCAAAAGAAAATGTTCAAAACTAAAATAATGTACAGATATGTATCGAGCTGTTCTGCACTTTCTTTTTTTTCTAAAGAAAAAAAAAATAGAAAACTCGATTATGTTAATTTTGTGATCATTTGACGCTAAAATCGATTTAGTGTCATTCATAGGTCGTTGGATGTTAGAACATGTCCTCCCCTTCCCCCCGCTCCTCTAACAACATGTTCTCCACCCTCCGTTCCCTCCAGGGGTCATGGCGTTCCCCGAGCTCTCCCCCCAGGGAGGTCTCTCCCCCCAGGGAGGTCTCTCCCCCCGGGGAAGGCTCTCCCCGGCCCCCCTCGGAGACCGGACCCCGCCGTCCGATGGGGGCTTCTCCCCGGACCTCAGCCCCCCTCACGCCCCCCAGCTCCAGAGCACGGCGCGCGACCACACCAGGTACCGTCTCACCGAGGGTGGGGTTCAGCCCGGGGGGTCCCCTGGAGGGTGGGGTTCACACCAGGTACCGTCTCACCGAGGGTGGGGTTCAGCCCGGGGGGTCCCCTGGAGGGTGGGGTTCACCAGGTACCGTCTCACCGAGGGTGGGGTTCAGCTCGGGGGGTCCCCTGGAGGGTGGGGTTCACACCAGGTACCGTCTCACCGAAGGTGGGGTTCAGCCCGGTGGGTCCCCTGGAGGGTGGGGTTCACACCAGGTACCGTCTCACCGAGGGTGGGGTTCAGCCCGGTGGGTCCCCTGGAGGGTGGGGTTCACACCAGGTACCGTCTCACCGAGGGTGGGGTTCAGCCCGGGGGGTCCCCTGGAGGGTGGGGTTCACACCAGGTACCGTCTCACCGAGGGTGGGGTTCAGCCCGGGGGGTCCCCTGGAGGGTGGGGTTCACACCAGGTACCGTCTCACCGAGGGTGGGGTTCAGCCCGGGGGGTCCCCTGGAGGGTGGGGTTCAGCCCGTTGGGTTTCCCCGAAGGTGAGGTTCAGCCAGGGGGGTCCCCTGGTGGACGGAGCCCCCCCGGTGGGTCTCCTGGTGCTGTTCAGACCTAGCCTGGCTACTGCCAGACCGAGCTCAATCCCAGATTGCACGTTGGTCTGGGGAGGCTGCTGTCAGAGGCGTGGTCAACGGGCATCAAATGACTCTGTACGCAATCGGCTGCTTCCCTGTCTCATTGTGTTGAACCAGCCAATAGCGGGCCAGGGGGAAAAGCCAGCTTGGTGATTGGCTCCCGCAAAAAACGTATCGGAAGCAGAAATAAATGTATTGCTCTTCTCCGTACCCTGCAGCCGGGCGGATTCGAATCGCCGGCAGAATGGGCTGGGGTCTAGTTCATCCCCTCATCGTCTCTCTGTTGTGGCTCCTCCCCCCCTCCAGCCCGCCACGCCCCCCCCAGCCGCTCTCCAGCTCCGAGTCGTCCCCCCGGCCCGAGGAGATCCACCTGGAGGACCTCTCAACCACCCTGCCAGGTACTCTCAGCCCGCCGTGTGAGACTCTCCCCGTGGGGTGAACAGTTCCGTGGAATGTGCCGGAGTGTCGGGCGACGCCGTTTGACTCCCGGCCCGAGGAGACGGGGGTCCGCACCGCAGCCTCAACGGAATCATCTGCCCCTCAGAGGACCTGTGCTGGGTTCACCATCGCTTTGGACGAGGGCATCTGCTAGCGGTCAAATAAACACCATGGATAGCTTCACACCAGGGGCTAGCTCTGTTTTATATCCAACCGTACCATCGGTTCCCTTATTATATATGCTGTGTGTGTGTGTGTGTGTGTGTGTGTGTGTGTGTGTGCGTGTGCGTGTGCGTGTGCGTGTGTGTGTGTGTGTCGGTTTAGTTAATGATGTGTATGCTGTGTGTGCTGCCCAAACGGGGCAAGTTGTGCCTAAAAGGAAAAGACCTGAAGCCTTGGGAGTGGTTGTGGCTGGAAAAGCACAATCTTTTTAGACCTTATATATATTATAATATATATACTTATACTGTAGGGTTTATAAGTGCGTTGAGTGCGTCCTCAACTGAGGACTCGGGCTGTGGGAGACCGGATGGACGGGGTTTGGAACTCGCGTGTTCCTGGTGTGGTCGAGTCCTGGGGCTTAGTCTACAGTCCCTGTTTGTGTGTCTGTGTGAGATGAGTGACAAGAGGGCGCTGCCTGGCCCGGTAGATATCTACCGTCACAGTTCATGTTGCTAGATGACGGCAGATGTGTCTGAAGACCTATCATCACTGCAGGATGTGGATAAGGGGAGACGAGGCCTCAGGCATTAGGATCTGTTGGCCCCCACAGCGCTGGTCCTCTGGTCAGGAGCGTCTCGAGGGATGGACCCAGCCTGACGTACACTCCGATCCCTCAGAGGACAGCCGTGTTTAACCAGGGTTTCTACCACTAAACTCCCAACACGTGTCACGCGTCCATGCCCGGTCAGATCCACGCACGTCCAGCCAACGACGGGCACATGCTGTGCTATTCTGGAGCGAGGGTTATTAATAACACCCATCGTAGATGGAGAGATTAATCCATAAAAACCCCTGCCTCACATTGGCTGCTTTGTCCGACGCGGACGTGTTGTCCATCTCAAGACACGCCGGGGATTCCTTTAGACCGCACTCCCGAGATTAGCATCCATTCACTTGTGTACCGAACAGAAGTGTTACTGTGCGGCCCCCCGGCATACGAGCCACAGCGCATCAGAGTGGTTCGCCGGGGTTCCGGAGAAGAGGCTTTTTTTTTTTTAGGTGCGAGCATTTTCATGAATTCATGAATTCGCAAGCAGCCCTTACAGTGGCGGCATAAAGGAGTGCTCTAAGTGGCTCTGGGATTATCACGCTGGCTCTGTCTTAATGAATGTGTGACCGGCCCGCGACGTGTCCCTTCAGCGCGCCGCACAAAGGGCCCAGACGAAGGGCCCGTGATTATGTATTCCGGGCGGCGCTCGGCCCGCTGCCCTGTGCCCCCCCCCCCCCCCTCTCACAGGCCCTCTTTGTCCGTCTCCCTTCCAGAGCCCGGCAGCATTCCAGAGCTGCTCCTGGACACGGCGGGCCCTCGGCCCCCCCGGGAGGGCCCCGGCGGAGCGGTGCCCCCCCCAGAGACCCCCGTACCGCAGGGAGGACATGGGGGTGAGTCCTCACCGCCCACCACCCTGATGTATCTGTCCACTACACCACCCTGATGTATCTACCCCCTACACCACCCTGATGTATCTGTCCACTACACCACCCTGATGTATCTGTCCCCTACACCACCCTGATGTATCTGTCCACTACACCACCCTGATGTATCTACCCCCTACACCACCCTGATGTATCTGTCCACTACACCACCCTGATGTATCTGTCCACTACACCACCCTGATGTATCTGTCCCCTACACCACCCTGATGTATCTGTCCACTACACCACCCTGATGTATCTACCCCCTACACCACCCTGATGTATCTGTCCACTACACCACCCTGATGTATCTACCCCCTACACCACCCTGATGTATCTACCCCCTACACCACCCTGATGTATCTGTCCACTACACCACCCTGATGTATCTGTCCCCTACACCACCCTGATGTATCTACCCCCTACACCACCCTGATGTATCTGTCCCCTACACCACCCTGATGTATCTGTCCACTACACCACCCTGATGTATCTGTCCCCTACACCACCCTGATGTATCTACCCCCTACACCACCCTGATGTATCTATCCCTGTTGTTAGTATTCATTGGGGGGGGCGGTACGGGGCGTTGGGGTACGAGGCGATGGGGTACAGGGCGATGGGGTACTGGGCGTCGGGGTACAGGGCGTCGGGGTACGGGGGGTCTGACCGAGCCTTGGGTCCCCAGACGCGGGCCCTGGGGAGTCCGCCGCAGAGGAGCACGAGGAGGAGAGGGAGAGGAGGGAGAGACGGGAGCGACGGCAGCGGGAGCAGGAGGAGGCCAAGCTGAGGGAGCAGGAGGAGCTGAGCCGGCTGGAGAGGGAGACGGTAAACCACGTCCTGTCTGGGGGGGGGGGGGCTGTCGCTATGGCAACATACCACTGGATTGTAGCTTTATAAGATGGGTTTTCCCCCTGTGTGTGTGTGTGTGTGTGTGTGTGTGTGTGTGCGTGTGTGTGTGTGTGCGCGTGTGTGTGTGTGTGTGATCAGACTCCGCTGGAAGTGAGGAACGCTGAAAGGAGTGATGGCGAAGATGAGAGGGAGGAGAAGGAGGAGGCGGTGGGAGGGAAGCAAAGCGAAGAGGAGGAGGAGCAGCAGGAGGAGGTAAAGGAAGAGGAAGAGGACGGCAGCAGAGGCGGCGGCGTCACGAGGAGCCCGGCAGAAGACCCTCTGCAGAAGTACATGAAGATGGTCCTGGAGGCAAGGGGAGCCAAGCGGGCGCAGGTGGAGAGTCTGCTTCCCGCTCCGCGCCTCCCTGTTATGAAGGCTAATGGCAACACCAGGTCATCTCTCTCTCCTGTGTCGTCTCCTCAGAGCCCGACTGGGGCCGGCAGCCCGGACGCTGGGAGTTTGTCCGAGGCGAGAGACGACAGGTACGGGTAAACACACGACGAGCGACGAGGGAAAGCAGATGTAGGGTTTACATAACGAGCTTCAATAAAAGCAGACGTACAGTTTACATACGGAGCCGTAGCTCACCTCAATAAGAGCAGATGTACAGCTTACATACCGAGCTTCAATAAAAGCAGAGGTACAGTTTACATAGGGAGCTCCATTAAAATCAGACATACAGTTTACATACTGAGCTTCAATAAGGGCAGATGTACTGTTTAAATAGGGAGCGTCAATGAAAGCAGTCCTACAGTTAACACACGGAGCTTCAATAACAGCAGATGCTGTTTTGCGGGCGTGTGGGATCGTTTATTTAAGATTTGTATGCACGGGAATTCCCGAAGGCAGATGCAAGACCTCCCACCGCTCCCAAACAGCTGTTTTATTGATTCCCCTTATCGATTTACTGCTTTGGGAAGCAGAGTTTATACAAGCTCTTTGGAGCTTCCTGGTCAAGTGGCCGGAGAACACGTTAGGCCTTTATGAGTTTGTTTAGTGTCGGTGCTGAATGTGCTGTGTTGTGTTCCCAGCATCGCAGCGTTCTCACACGAGGCCGTGGACGATGACTTCTGGTGACCCGACTTGAACCGAACTCTACTGTCTCATCTGCTTTGTATTGTACAGTCGACACACACTAGCACCCTATTCACTGTACGAGTACCAATAAACACTTTTTTTTTTACTTTAATTTCAATAAAGTACTTTTTTATTTAACATGCCACTAATTTGTTGGTGCGAATGAAAAATAAAAACACAACATTTTGAATACATTTTTTTATTTGTAGTTTTTTTTTTTTGTAAAAACATTCAACAGGCTGAGAGCAGACGGGTGACATCATGAGGTGGACTCACGCCAGACAGGAAGTGGGATTGTAGTTCTTCCTGTGTTTGATAGAAGCCTGGTTCGCCTCCACAGCTCTCTGTGTCTATGTAATAATTCTGCCATCTGACTGCCTTGTTCCGGTGGCTCTCCCTTCATACTGGGCGGTAGGAGCTCACAGTCTGGGTTTTTTTTGGTGTGAAAACATTGCAAATACATATCACACACTTGGGCTGATTCTACAGTGTAGATCGCCATATCCAATTTCAATAAACGTCACCATCACTGGAACTTATTCCACGGAAGTAGGGGGACAATTGAACCGCTGAAATCAATTCCCAAGCCGTTAACCCTCATAGAAAACAGTGAACATTGTCCGTAACAAAATACTATAGGCATCATGTGGGGGTTGATCTCAATAAACAGAAAGACTACAACACCTACTCTACAGCTATACGTGTACAAATGGACGGTACTTCGTAAATGAGTTAGAAAAAAGGGTAGGAAGGGGGCAAACACTGCCTACGATGTCAGTACAAATCACTGCACATCCATTGTGTCACCGTGGCGACGATATTCTTCATGCAATAAAGAAATTAACAACACCATATTTCTGTAACATCCTCATCTAACAGAAAGAAATTAAGTGATCACAATTGCATTAAAAACAGATGCAATGACAAGAAAACGAGTCTATTTTATCTCCTTGAACGATTAAAAAATAACATTCAGAACATTTATCACACCATACATCATGTAGTGATTTGTAATTCCATACATTAAATGTATGTACATTTTAAATTCAGTCTTCAAATTGATTAATCATTTATTTTTTTGCCAACAATTCCTTAAAGATCCAATTATTTTACAGATAGTGGTAAAGACGATTAGCTGTGAAGCAGGTTGGTCAACATGGTGGAGATGGTTTGGTCCTACTGGGCATGCCGGACGGGTCGAGCCGTCCCAGTAACCAGGCAGGTACATGTAGTGGTGCATAAACCTCTCTACTGAAACTAGCGGCCTCAGCGTGTGGAAGTGGTCCTTGGTCATTTCAAGCCATTCATCAATCGTGTGGAAGCCTGAGGTAGAGTTAGTATCTATGCCGTTCATTTCTATCACTTCGATCAGGTTAGACTAAGGCCAATCACGGCCTGACATGAATGAAATGCTGGTCGCTTGTATCAGATGTTGCTGCAGAATGGTTATGAAGGGATCAGGGCCTGTATGTATGCTGGTTATAAGCGCTGAATGGAGCTGATGTTAGACTCCCTCCCCTCCGGCCGCCATCATAACACTGTGACATACTCTTTGTCTTCAGGTGCAGAAGGTTAACCTGACTTTGAACACAAGGCCTTTCATGCACTGGTGAGACGGAGAAGTGATGCTTTGTTTTTGGAAAAGGAAAGAAAACAACCTCTTTGTGCTGACGATGACCTTGTGTCATCTTGTTTGGAAATCACGGACATAGACGAGACCACGCAACACCGTCAAACAACTTGTGGCTTTCTTCATGCCTCATGTGAGAATACTCCATCTAACATCTAACGTTTGGTGACCAGGTCAGCCGGCTTTGAACAAAGCGCTAGCGAAAACAAAAAAGCTCAGCCAAAACATTGAAGAAGAAACGGAAGAAATGCGACACACAGATAAAGTTCAAACACACGGACCGGTGAGTTAGCACAGAAAGCCGCAACATGGACGCATTAGTGTGTTAGAAGCCTGGTTAGCGCTGCACAGTGTGAGGGGATTTGGCAGGTTATTCATGTGAACCCAGTGCTCTCTCTGCCCAGAAAAGGGCCGCCAGCATTGGCCTTCATGGTGTCTTGTGTATTGTGTATTGTCTTGTCTGTGTGTGCGTGTGGGTGTGTGGGTGTGGTTGCGTGTGTGTGTGTGTGCGTGTGCGTCCTCATCCTTATGTGTAGGTATTGAGGCATTCCTTGGAGCGTGACGTGATGTCCAGGAGCTCCTGCTCCTCCTTCAGTTTGATGTCTTGGTAGGCATGCATGTGACTGGCGTCCTTAAGGTAGGCCCAGTTTGCGGAGAGAATCATGAGGAAGTGGACCTGCAAGAGAAGGTGAGTTGGAGGGACTGTGAGCGAGTCCGGGGAGGGCAAGCTCAGACAGGAGTCAAGAGTCGCACACCCACACACGCACACGCAGTTAAGCTTGTCAGAAGACACAACGCACACAACGCACACACCAACACACGCACAAACACACACACGCAGTTAAGCTTGTCAGAAGACACAACACACATAACACATAACGCACACACGTTATACTAATCAAGATTATTACAGATTATATACAGGAGAGGTGTTGAATGGAGGAGAGGCAGGAAGCAGAGGCATGCAGGCTGAAGGGTGATGGCAGCGGACGCACACACACACACACACACACAAACAGAGAGGAGGTTAGTAGAACGACTGAGCTCTGAGCTCCAACAAGCGTCCCTATCCCCCGAGGTTCTGTATCGTGGTCGTTTAATTAAGTGATAAGAAATACACGGCGGGAATATCTTGTAAACAAAGATTGTTTATTTATGTATAGAAAGAAACTACAGTCTGCCAAAATCATAGGAGAGAATTAAATATATGAAAATGAAGTATAAGTAAACGGAAACATATAAAATAATCTCCAAAGAAAAATTTTAAGCATGCAGGCATACAGTTTATAAAAACACCAACAAAGGGGTCTTTAATGGCACTTCTGAGTTAATAAGGGGAATGTTTGACACAGATCATCATAATGAAAGATAAAAACAGCCTTTGATTCAGCAAAAATATTTACATTTTTGCCCAGCCTTAAGAAAAAAGAAGCGAATTGCATTCATGTGTAATATATGTCAAGAAACAGAAGCGGTTGAGTGCCGTGCGGCTGTACTGCCTCGAGGCCTCTCTAGTGAGCAAGGCATCGAACCTCCTCCTACGCCGTGGTGTACCCCTAACCCCACATGATAATACTGCTGGTGTTGGAGAGGTGATTTAGTTGGGCTATTCTGAGCGGAGATCCGGAATACATTGCGGTGTAATACTCGGTGGTTGACCGGTTGGCACGACGACGTGTAAACGAAGGTTGGGATGTTTTATGGGTTTTAGCACTCCAATGCTACGTTTGCTAACGTGGTGTCTAGAGCTAGTCTGGTTACAAAGGCGTGGCTAACAGGTCTGTCACTAACTTGTTAGAAAGGCCTGAAGCATTAGATAGTTTCCTGTTTCTAATCTTCATATCTGTTGACTTTAGGATGACTTATTTATTTACAGTTTAAGCTTCAGGTGGTTAAGAATCCACATCTGCGTAAGTACACTTATTCCTTAACTTGTCTCAGTTTAGATTTTGAAATTGCATTTTTACTTTGCTTTCATCGCCCACAAATTTGAATTTCATAATTATATATATATTTTAACATATACATAAACAATGGTTTATGGAGTGTTCGCAAGGGATTGTAAAAGCTAGCATAGCCAGGGGGACAGTTTGAAAGGCAGATCTGAGACAGAGCAGGATGTCTGTGTAGTAAAACCTTTATATATAATCTGATGGTGATACACCCAGAGGCCTTGGGGAACCAGAACTATCCGGTTCCCCAGACGGCCGTCTGCCCCCAGGTTCTCCCCGGGTATCAGATGCTAGAAGATGCACGCAATCAGCTATGTACACTTTTCACGAACGCTAATGAGTAAAATGTTTCTATTCCCTCGTTTTTTTTAGTTTATTTTTTCCTTTCTTTGTTGTCAGTGGCAACTGTCTCTACTTGGCAACGGACTCAAAACGCTGCACTGTGCGCTCAGAAAAAAAAAGACAGAAAACAAAAACAGGTTTAAAACTTAGTGCAGCAGTCTTCTCGACTCTTAAACTTCAAAACGGCAAAGTTATAAGTGGTAGCCATCATGTAGATCAGCTGGTGGAAGAGAACAGAAACAAGGAGGTCAGAGAAACCGTGAAGCCATGCCAGCGACCCCCCCCCCACAACACACTCCTTCTCAGGGCCAGCAACACGTTAGACGTTGCTACGTTGACCTCGTTGCTACGGTGATCTGGTTACCTCTCTACCCCTCTACCCTTCGACCCCTAGCTGGGCTCCATGTTCTGATGGATGCTAATATCATGGATGCTAAGCTCCTCATCGTTCCACACAGACGTCCCGTTTGGGAAGCAATGGTCAGATTAGCGAAGCATGCTGTCTCCTTCTCTCTTAATCGGGGCGTGGGCCTTTAAAGGTGTTGTAGGTAGGATTCAAGAGCTGTCATTTAATCTGTTAGGAATACCACAGCTATCTGTCCGCTGTATGCGAGTCAAATGCTCAGTGAGGACGTCTGTTCTGGGTGTGACTGGCTCCGACCGGGACCTTAAAGAGTTCAGAACTCTCCCGGGCAGTCCCTGACCAATCAGGACATCTTTCTCTTGATTGGTTCAGGGGCTCCATATTGCCTGTCAATCACAGGTGCGTGGAAAGCAACACTCCTCAATGTTGGGGAGCAGAGAGGGGGCTGGGGGGGGACAGTGCTTTTTAAACCTCTCCCTCTCCACGGCGCTCACACCTCCCCTACAGCACCTTTGAGGGGGTAAAGCGACACCGGACAGCGGATGGGTTTGGAGCTGAGCGGTGAGCCGTCATGCAGCCTCACCCTGGAGGTGAGGAGGGCCCCAGCGGTACGAGCAGAGTGACTCCGCCCGGGGCCTACTGCTACACGCGTGCAGAGGATGGACGACTACAGGATGAGCGGGGGGGTGGGGGGGGGGAGAGGGGGGGGGGGTGCTTACCAGAGCGATGACCGTGGCTCCCGCCCCGGCACAGGCCACGATGTACAGGTGGTAGGACAGGTAGAACTGGGGAGGGGGGGGGGGGGGGGGGGGAGGAACAAAGGACATCAGAATTACATTATTTGTGGGTTCCATGGAAAATTACTGTAATTCATTTCATAAAAAACATTATTTTCTTTGATAAACAAAATAGAACAGAAATTTTAAAGTTCAGTAATTTGCCATTTAAATGTATTAATTATAATTCTGTAGTGCGACGGACTCCACTTCTCCCAGACGGGTTAGTGGTGAATGGGTCTGCGGGTTGGGTCGTCTGCCTGACGGGTGTCTGTGGGACTAGAAGGCCTCACCTCGTTGGTGTTGCAGATTTCTTCGAGCGTGGAGCCACAGGCCTTGCCCGGGGTGGCGTTCCAGGGGATGATACCTGCAGCAGCAACCCAGAGCCATGGTGCATTAGGGTTACACATCAGTGTCTCTACACACGCCCTGATCCCTTCTGGAGAGCGAGCGTGATGGACCCCAGAGGTCTGGAGGACCAGCCATCCTAACATCTGCTACAATAGAAGTTACTTCCTTGTCTCGATTCAGCGTGAGCAAGCTGCCGCGATGTAGACAAAACCGTACGACTCTTGGTCTTCTGTGTTCTCTGGACTTTATATTAACGTGATGGAGTTACCCATAATGCACCTCAGTGCAGGGTTCAATATTGGTCAGGACGGAGTTTGTGGACAAAATAATGGTGATTCGCCGTACAAGTACTTTCGTTTTAGTGAAGCCAGAGAAGACGGTTACTATGGTAACATCACCCAGACCTGCATTGTCCCTGAACTTTGATCAGCCACAAATACCTTCCAGGTGTAAACAACACCAGGCCAAGTGTGATGATTGTATAAAGGAAACGTATATTGTTACGCGTGATCTCTGGACTTCACTATAACGTTATGGGGCTACCCATAATGCACCTCAGTGCAGTGTCCTCACCGTACTGACGGACGTCAACGCAGATGGAGTCGATGTTGGTGATGTTGGCCACAGGGGACTTCATGGCCGTGCAGGTGGACCACATGTTGTAGAACAGGAAGACCGGCACGGCGGAGAAGCCAAACACACCCAGCCAGGCCACACCCAGGATGTAGGTCAGGAACACAAACTGACCAATCAGAGAGAGACGACGGGTCACGTTAGCCTGTTAGCATCTTAATTAAAAACTCACCTTATTATATTGATTTATATAATTATTATTATTCGTATCCTTTCCTATATATTGTGTCAAACACATAATTAACTGTATATATCTGCATATATTTCTACATGTTTCTAAAACTTTTCCATTCGTTCATAAATGTCTAACATTAATATATGTGGCTGTATGTTTACGTCTTCCTTTGTGTTTCGGGGAATGTCAGTAACCGTGGCGACGCGGCGCAGAGCAGCTGTGACCATAGCAACGTACCAGCCCGCTGATGCAGCGGCCGCAGATGGTGGTCTTGAACTCGCTGTGCAGCTCCTTGACTGCGCTGGTGGTGTAGAAGCCCTCGGCCAATAGGATGATCCCGTACAGGAAGAAGAAGGAGGCGATGCCGTAGATCACGTACTGCATCATCTGCACACTGTGGGGGTCATGTGACAGTCAGGGTCATGTGACAGACAGGGTCATGTGACGAGTGTTAGTCACTCACAGATCTGCACCACCAACCGCATGATTGGTCCAAACCAATAGGAACCCAGAGGTAGTGAAGCAGCTGTTGACCAGATATGAGCTCATCTCATCAGACCAGACCCGAGTGGGGGCTACACACTGGTGGTGAAAAGTGAAGTCCCCCCTTCACTGTAAAGCGTCTTTGAGTGTCTAGAAAAGCGCTCTATAAATTCAATCCATTATTGTTATTATTATTATTAAAGATATGGGCGTAGCATCCGTTTACTCACACATTGGCCTGCACACAACCGTTTTGAGGACGTCATTCTGCCTTTGATGTATGCCACTATTGTTTAAGATCTTTCCACCAGCGGGGGAAACGATCCATCACGGCACATCGAGTTAAGGACTTAAATGGCCGCCTAACAGCCTCTGGCTGACAGGCTTATCTGTAATAACTTTTATGATGCGGTATGATTGTGGCTCCGCATCCCCTTACCGCCGGCCACCTTACGGCCGGCAGAGGAGCCGTCCCCTCGCTTCCACAAACAGACGGTAAGGACATACAGGAAACGAGACGCAGTAAATAAGATTCAGCGACTGCGACCTTCGCCTGGGGCCACGGGCACTAGAAGTGTCACGGCGGAGTGATGGTGTTTGAAATACCGCCGCTCGGAAGAGAGACGCCAGGCAGCTCTCTTTCCCGGGTTCTTCCTGGAATCTTGAAATCATTAGCGGAGCCGAGCTGATAAATTGTCAGCAGATGGTCGCGACTGAGCTGGAGGCTTTGGTTTCCTGCGCGGGTTGTAAGCTCTGTGTTCTAAAAGTGGACAGATAGGAGAACGACAGACACATCTGCTGGGAGACACACGCACGACCCCGGCCGGCGCAGTCCTAAGTTAAACAGCCCACTCACCGCTGTGTATCCTTCAACTTTCCGTATAAAACCAGCGCTCAGGTTCCCTGCTCTGCCCCCCTCCCCTCTCTCACACTGGAGACTAATGGAGACGCTGATGAGAAGGACAAGACGTCCTTATATGGTGTTTTCTCTAGGATGACGGGGCTCGCTCTGAGCGACTCTACTGTCTCGCTATACAAATAACACTGCATGAGTGGAGTCATTAAACGTGTGCTGGGTCTGGTTCAGGTTCTGGGCCAAACATCACGGAACTTCTTCTGATGGTGATGGTTTGGAGTGTGGACTGCAGTTCATGTCAAATGGGCTTGTGAGTTTTTGAGACCAGAGACGGCCTGGTGCCCTACTCTACTCTCCAGTACCCAGTTCAACTAGGAGGCCATGGTGAAGGACCCGCTCTCCATGGATAGACCAGAGGCCCCCTGGTGCCCTACTCTACTCTGCAGTACCCAGGTCGGCTAGGAGGCCCTTGTGAAGGACCCCCTCTCCAAGGAGAGATCAGAGGTCTGTCTCAGGACGGCTTCGTCATACCCCCTGGCCAAACGCTTTGCTTGCAAAGCTTAATTAGTTCCAAATGCAATCGCTCTACTGAGTAAGACCTGACAGGTCTTACTCAAGACCCGACCGCCTGTGGGGGTGGGGGGTGGAGGAGACGGGTGGAGGACGGAGTATAGGAGGGGGATGGAAGAGTTGAGTGGAGCTGGGGGGTGGGGGAGATGGGTGGAGGTAAGGGGTTGGAGGAGACGGTTGGGGCCTGGGGGGTGGGGGAGAC